>NW_020451242.1:0-40193 GCF_003343035.1 Apteryx rowi | reverse complement strand
TGCTTAAGTTTTTTTTTTTTTTTTAATTTCTGTTTAAAAAAAGTTTCCACACATTTTATCTGGTATGTGTTATGGAATTTCTTTTTTCTCTGGCTTGTTTTTAAATGCAAATTTTTAAATTTCCTTCCAGATCTGGCAGCTTTTATTTACAGAGGATCGAAGTCATCACCACCTTCCCCAAAAGATTTCATTTCTATCATTTAGTTTTTGGATCAGTAGCCATATGCTGGGAGGGGAAGTTATTCCATCAAGAAAAATCTAAAGAAGTCAAAACTATATCTAAACCAGATTTGTCTATCACATCACAGATACAGGGCTCTCTTCTGATTATCTGATCTTTCTGCAGCCATCATCTGGTTACAGACATGCCAGCTCAGTGATGATGGGACACCTGAGCGTAGGGAGATAAAGAAGTGCGTGGACGAGGGGAAGCTGTTTCATATAGCTTCTTATGATTTCTAAAAGACATTAAGTAAATTTCCTTTACTAAAGATTTTGAAAGAAACTAAAGAAGCAGATCCTCTTCCAAATGATTGACTGGTTAGAAGATAAGAAAATATGTAAAAATCCATGTATATCCCCACATCATGAGCAGTGAGTAGTTTCATCTCCCAAATCAGAAGAAAGCTATAATAGAAATGGAAGAAGATTAGGGAAGAATGTTAGGGTGATCAAAGGTATTGAATAGCTTATATATGAAGAATGAATGATTCATCAACCTGGAAAAGGGAATGAGGAGGTATCAGATAGAGGTCTGTGTAGTCAGCAGTAGTATGGGAAAGGCAAATAGCGGAATGACAAGTAATGTATAACTAAGAACTGAAAAATCATTCAGAAAGATGATGCGTAGTTGAGCTGTGAAACACTAGCATAGGACACTTATCCTGTGCTAACACTGCTTAGCCCAGGATGTTTTAAACGAACAAAAACACCTAGAGCAAACTAATGATTCCTCCCTGAGAACTACTAATCTAAAGATGTCATCTCTGGCCCAGGAAGTCCCTGAGCGCATTTCCCGAAGCACTTGCTGTCAGCTGATGGGTCACAAGACACTTGGTTAGACGGACTCGCATTCTGATCTGATAGTTTCAGTCCTTTTTAGATTGATGGCCTAAAACGCGATTCAAAGTGCTTCATTGGGACAAACTGGGCATCGCTTTCTGGATAGCTTATTAACCATTCTTTGGAAGATTGATTATATTTTGAACATATCTAGGGTAGAACTTCTTAGGATACAGGTAGATAAGCTTAATTGTTATACCTGTTTTTCTTGCATGGGCAGTGGTGCTTATCTGATCTTGTGATGACCTGGTTCAAGGAGTTAACTCCTGGTCCCCTTTTCCCTCCACCCCTGTTAATTTTTCCTGCCAAATCCTCAAATTGAGGGTTGAGTTGAGGACCTTTTGCCAATATATAACATATCAAATGCATTTTAAATATTTTTAGCTTCATGTGTTGGCTTCCATAAATAACTTCTAGTAGCTGAAGTATGTTGCCAAAGAAAACAATAAATAATGTTTGGGCAGTTTTGCTTCTTCCCTAAGAATGAAAGATTCTCTTCTTGAGTTACTTTTTCCTATTTGACCTTGAATATTTTACTGTTGCGAGTCTGAGAAAGCATTTGGCATATCTTACTTGGGAGTGTAGAAGTTGCATGTTGAAAGCTGGTTGAGTCACCGTAGGGCACTCTTCACAGATGAAAAGAGGGTTTTTTTTAACTACCCTGTAGTTAACTTTAATTATTCCCCAAGTGTTAGTCTTCACCAGCTTGTATTTCTTTATGTTTAGTCTCTTCTAATTGTGATCTGACAGTAAAATATCGCTTATAGAATTGTGCCTTAACTGTTTTGTATTTGCATACGCAATTTTATTGATGCCTTGGTGTATTTGTATTCTTCTTTTCACTCCAGACTTGTTTGGAGGTATAGGCTAGTAAAGTAGCTCACACACACACACACACGCGCGCACACACACACACACACACACACATATATATATATATATGTAGCTCATATTCTATACAGTTGACTCAAATATTAGCTTTTGTGATATACCTGCTTAACCACTTAAGTAGACAAAATGTTTTACTAGCTTTTTTTGAAGAGTCAGTTGTCTGTCTTGAAGTTATTACTTAAGACATCAGAAAAAGTTGTTTGTTTTGAAGTTACCAGTATTTGGAAAGTCTGTTTCAATTTCATCTTCTGAAACTCTTGTACTTACTTTACATACATTAAACCAATTTGCTGTATGCCATTATGTGATAGGGACACCTGTAGTACCTTGTGATATGTAGATTTATTCTGGCTGCCACTAAACCTTTTCACCAGTTTTTGTTCCAAGTTATTGGACATTCCCCCCAAATAAATCCAGTGTCATGACATGCTCCTGATCACTTCATGTCTGTTTTGCCTTGCTCTGTATGCGAGGTATGGTCTAGGAGCCATATAGCTGCATGAGTGTTGGTTGCCCTGTGATTAAACTAGTAGGATTTGACAGAGTTGTGCTTGCCTGGCTCCTTACAAACTAGACCTAATTTAACTGTAGCTGAGTGAGATTATGAGCAGAGCAGATGTGATTTGTCTGAAGTCAGCTCATATGGTCTTGCCCTCACATTCTTCCATGACTGCATGATAACATTTCTGAAAGTCTTATTGAATATCTCATTTGGTCATGCTTTTGCTAAGAACCTCAAAATAGACATGGCTCTCAATTATTATCTAGTGTGGAAGGTCTGTTTTTATAAGGGTGATGCATAATGAGCATATTTAATACTGAGATCAAAGGGTTTTAAGGACTTTTGCTTTTAAATCTACACCATTTCATCTGCAGGATGGTTACTTCAGAAAATATGACTTAAGCTGTTAGTGCCATTGAACTTATGCAGCTAAATTAGACAAGCATGAATCAGTACATGCTCCAAGCACTGCTCTGTGAGAATGACTTGTATGTTGAAGAAATACAACTGGCAATAGGTGCTTTGTTTCAGTTRTTTGTATGCCTAAACTGAGTGCTTTATTTATTCTTTATTTTTAGCAGCACAGTGGAATGAAGTTTTCCATGAAGGGGGCTCATAACCATAATCAAGGCAATGGCTACAGTCCTGTCAGCAGTGGAGGCATGAGACAACCAGTTGGTAACCGAGGACACCACCAGTACAATCGTAATATATGGAGAAGAAAAAAACACAGAGACAGTTTGCCTATTAGTCTCAGCAGATAATGGCAGATGCCAAGGTAACCTTCCCCAGTTTGGACTGTAACGGAGTGAGTGCCACTTGACTTGGGGCATGGAGACCAGCGTCCAGCACATTGTTTTATTGGTGTTGCCAAATATCTGCAGCTGACTTCTTTGCATGTTTCTTTGTGTGGTGGTTCAGTCCATCTTCAAGAAGTAGTTGTGCTTATCTGTGAAGCCTTATTAAATGTTTGTTTTTCTGCCTTCCYACAATGGTTCATCCAGTGCCGAAGCAGCTCTGACAATAGAACTGCAAGGACATTTACAAATGCTGTGGCTTTTTTTGCTGTGGCTACATCTGTTCCTTTGTGGGTTTTCTTTATTTTAGAAGTGAAGGAAACTTCAGCTGGAATTTTTTTCCTTGCAGCAAATCCAGTTGGGAATTCATGAAAATAAATTTGCTGCTCTTCTATTTTTGTTTCAAAGTTCAGAAATTTTTGCTCTGTAAATATTGGAAGTATAATTTGTGCAATAACTTGGAATTTTTAATTTAATTTCATATTGTCACATAAGTTATATTTAAGGAGTTTTTTTAATTTACAGATCCTTTCCCAGGTTGCATTATCTAAGTTGGGTTCATAGTTTTGGCAGGTTGTCTGAGCAGTGTTACAAATATGACGTTTGGTAATATTCAAGGCTTCTTGATTCACAATGAAAAGTGATTTGGCTTACAGTTTTAAGAAGGTATTAAGCTCCAAAGCATTTTGACCCTGTGTTTTTTAGCTCATTGTCTGGCCTTTATCAGTTGTCTTGCTCTGACCAATGAGTTTTAGTTTATTCCTTTAACTAGATAACAAATCCAGCATTCGTAGTACCGACGTAAAACTTCCGAGGGGGAGGGGGAAAAGGTTGATTTAAGTTCTGACATGAAATTTAAAGCTGTGAACTACATGCTTTGTGTTTTAGTAATGTAACCTGTTAATATTTGGGTTCAAACAACATTATTAAACAGAGGTACCCGGCTTAAGAAATGTGGAGAAAGGAAATATGTTGATTCCATTAAGGAATCTGTATAGCAGTATGCATTAGTTCTGTTAAGAGCAAATATATAAAAAGTACTTCAGCTGCTCTAAGCATTACAAGAAGTATCTTTTAATGTATTGCAGGAGAGCACAGCCCAGTGTTGTACACAGTATGAGTGGCTGGCACTTAATTTACAGATGCATACAGGTATACTATGCAAGTGTGTATTGCCATGACAAACAGTCTTTAACTTTTTGAAAAATGTGCATCCTGCCTAACCCTGAGTTTTTAAAGCACCACAGTTGTCCTGGGAGTAGGTCACATCTCATGCCCTCTGACTTCCCATTTTTTTTAATGAGTTCTTAAACTGTACAGAAAACTACGGATCAGTTACATCAAAGTTCATTAGCAGAGAGAGATGAAGAAAAATCCTGTTAAGAAAACATCTATATTGTGTACAGTTATAGAAGGTTTTAAAACTGATACCTGAATATTAAAAGGAGGTGTCTAGTATGATGAAGCTTTTTAATATGCAGTATGCCTTTGAAGCAGGAGTAGTTCTTGTTATTACTGAATCTGTCATATCCGAACAGGTCTTTGAGGGGAGAGAGGGCAACATTCCAAAGTAGAGTAGTGCATATCTGTTTGCAAAAAGTTTGTCTTAATGCTCCAGATTCATCACAATTTTAAAAGATTGTGAGCTGATTCATAAATAATATTTAAGGGCTGTTACATGAGCCTGTACTGCTTAGTCTTCACACACTAGCAATATTGACCATAAAACTACATTAAAGAGCCTTCAGAGGCTTTAGTTGGTGTCTTATATTAGCGTCCATTTTAAAGCAAAATTCATTTAAAAAGTGGTATCATGTAACATTTCAGTCATGGTGAACCAAATAAATTGGCCTGGCTATCACTGTGGTTATGTGCTACAGGTTTAAAAAAATCATGTTTAAATTTTTGTGTGGACAACTATGTGGAAGCTAAAATTGACATATTTTTATGTAAAGTTTTCTATTCTTTGATTTTTAATAAACTTTGGAGACCAGTCACTCTTCTGTACATCTTTATGATAAAATTAATGGAAGATGTAAATTGGCCATATCTTATAGTTTAACATGCACTTTGAATATCTGCTTAACTTGTTCTTGTGAAACATTTTCAGAATGAGGTTGGAAGGGGGATGGATACTCTAAGCAAAGCATGTCCTCTCCATATTGGTAAGTAAGTCCTTTCTTTGACATGTTTAGAAAGGGAGTAATGAACATGCGAATTGGTTTCATAGTTCTAGATTTGATCCCTTGGTACATGAGAGAGCAAAGAAGTTAGAGATGGTTCCCTACAGTATTCCTAAGAGAAAAGATTGAGTAACTGATCTTTTGAGATACTTTAACGTTCTATATAATTTTTTTAATCCTTCTCTGTATCTTCTAGATTCCTTTCAAAATCTTGGGCCAGTTTTTAGCCTCTTCAAAGGTGGGATGCATTGCTGTTGTTGCTTTCTGTTAACCCTCTGAGAGGACTGTGAAATTTCAGTAACTGTCTCAAATTCAAAACTTCAGATATTGAGTCTTAGGAAGAGACTTGTGTAAATCAGCAAAAAACAAAAAACAGAACTGAAGTATTTGACAGACTGTGGTGCAGGACTAGGGATTCAGAGACAGAAGTCCATGATATTTGGTCAGTGTTAATAAATATCCACTGGAGAATAATAGAGAAGCATTTATGCACTAGGAGTTGCACTGGGAGTTTGTGTTCCTTTGAACCCTTGTCAAAAATAATCACATGTCCACCTGATCTGTTCTCCAGCCCTACTGACTGTGATTTTGTACTGTGTTCGCAGGCAAAATCTGCCATGTTCTTTAGATGTGTAAGGAGGAGACTGCAAATTGGATGAATGTGGTCACAGAGTATGTTATGGAAAGAGCTCAGTCACTATCCTGCTGTACTTTCAAGAGATGTCAGTGCTAGTGTCATGTTGGAGTTTTCCTGTCGCTCTTTCCCTCCTACATCCACCTGTGTACTCAGACAGGGTGAGAAGATATGGATGTATTGCCTGTTGGTACAAAGTTGCTTTCTTTCCACAGAATGGCAGTGGGCAGCATCCTGAACAACAGAGGAAGAAAATGGGCATAGCAGCTATCTGAGAGCAATGTTGAAGTATGATATACCTTCAAGCAGTGTGAACTCTTCCTCTGTTGTAGGCAAAAAAACAAACAAAACCAAAAAAAAMCAAAAAAACCCTGAATTGTAAACACTAACAAGTGCCCTATAACTGAATGTTTATGTATGTGGCAGTGAATGTCTGAAACTGAACTTGTGAGTTCTCAAGCCTGCTACTTGCTAGCTGCAGCTGGTATGAGCTGGTTGCAAATTTTGTAATGCCTGGACCAAACTGAAGTGTCCTGTCCTGAATCCTCCTGAATGGAGACCCGAGACAGAACCGCAAGTCAGGAGGCTGACCATGTGTTGTGCTTCTGTGCATAAACTATTATATAGTTTGGGAAAACTGGGGACTTCCAGGGTTTGGGGGAGGGGGGGAAGGAGATGTTCTGGAAAGAAGATGTGGTGCCAGAAAGAAGGGTTCCTGAAGAGGAGTGGTCTTGGAAACAAGAAGGGGGCCGGGAAAGAAGGCAAATATCCTGGCTGGAGGAAAGATCCTGGAAGTGAGGGAAAATACTGGAGATCAGGTAGATGCATGGAGACAAATGCTGGGGGAGATGCTGAGGGACCTTGGGTGGTAACACCCAAGACTGGTAACTGTGAGCAGCTGCACAGCCTGAGCTTAATATGGCTTTTTGCCTGATCTTCCCAGACCAGCAGCAATCTCCCTGCTGGGAAGGGAAGTCAAGACCTAGTGAACATAATGCTGCTGGCAGGGGAGGGGAGTAAGTAAATGTGTGTGTGAAATAATTAACTAGAGTAAAAGCTCTAATCTTGTTGGTTTTTAAATAAACCCCAGTATCCAGATCCATTACAGGTTGTCATTTACTCCAACTAACCTGTAACAGAAAATGGTTTAAGAGGTGCAATACTGACCATTTATTGAACCTTAAGTAGACAACATACTAAGGGGGGCCTGCCAGCAGGAGGGTATGGGTCAGTGTGCTGTGTTATAATACTGATAACATTTATATGCTTGTGGATCAGCAAGTGCACAGTCTACTCGCTGGCTGGGGTCTGTCTTGCTGGTGTGGGCCTCAGTAGAGATTCAGTGTGCCTGAAAACCTTATGTCTGTGAGCAGAAAGCACACAATGGTGTTGGAAGCTGGTTGAGGTCTGCTGAGCCACCAGCAGAGTTGTGTGTGATCTTGTTATGAAGGCCTCCAACATGAGCAATTTGATACACTATGGCCCGTAGCTTCAGTGGTACAGTGGATGCTTCATGGTGATGGTGAGTGTGTTAGTCATCTTTGAGCACCTGAACTGGAAGTGAAATTCCAGAGGACTTGTGAAATACTAAATTGTTCTCTCCCTGGGAATTTACTCTTTACAGGAAAATGGAGTTGTTGCAAAGCCTCAATGTTTTGCACCATCTATATCTTGGGTATTGGTTTCTCTTCCTGGTAAAATCATTTTGGCTTCACTTAGCTTGCTCTCCTCTTTCTGCCTGAAGGATTGCAAAGTAGTATAAGGTTCCTAGGAAGACAGATTTCTGTATACTTTTGATTCTTCTATTTCTTGTGATGAAGACTAGTGGAAAGCTTGTGTCTACAAGAGATCTGTGTGGAGAATCAGCTGTGTGCTTCTGTTATGACTGGTTAAAGTGATCACAGAATAACCACTTGCATTCTAGTGCAAGGATGATAGCAGTGCTTTTTGTAGAACATTTCTGTACCAGAAATATGCAAATTTTCTGTCTAAAGCTCTGTTTACATTTCTTCTCAGTATTATGATACTGCAAAAGTTTTGAGGTAGGATGCTGCCTTATGGGGAAAGCAGTTTTTCAGTCTCAAATTAATTAGGGACTCAAACCATTTGCTTTTTTATTAAGCCTTTTTTTGTTGAGGGATTGATACATGAATGTAGAAATTGCCATGAAAAGTCACTTTTCCCTCCCTCCCCCTCTTCAGAGAATAGCCCACATGCACGCAGTTTTTCATCAGGAAAACTTTCTGTTGTGGCACTATTAATGTTTTTTGTGCCACTGTCCCTCATGCTTGAATTACAGATGCAAAGGGCATCCTACTCCAGCTACTTTTTCCTGCCCCACTGATGTGGGATGTTCTTCTGCTGTGAATTAGCTGTGCAACAAGTTGTTTTCTACTTGTATAACTTGTAAGAGTTGAACAGTAAGTTGATTTACTGTCCTGTTTTTTTTTTTAAGGGGGGGTGTGTTCAAATAAATGCTTCACTGACTCATTTTTAAACATAAACCAAGAAGGATTTAGAATCTTACATTACAAAATTTTATGTGAGATAGGATGAGAGCAGTGTTTAAACTGGAGCCCATAACCTCTGTGCCAGAATGACCACTCTCTATCTGAAACTTTTCCTGCTGATCCACTTGGAGCTGTTCTCTTGAGAAAATTTTTGCAGGGAGATGCCTTTCTTCCTGCTCTTCCTTTACAGAGAGGAAAAGCTGAATCTTTTGATTGGCTTCATCCACCTCCTTCAGCAGTATTGTTGGATGCATCTACCTAATGCCTTTGAGAGGCCAAGATGAGTAGCTGAGATCTCACCCATGTCAAGAGTCACCTGTCCAGGTGATAACAGGCAATTTAAGTACTATATACTACATAATCATGGAAGAGATCATCCAGTCATCTCTGTTCTGTCAGGAGGCAATTTTCCTAGGAGGCAAGTTAATAAAAAATAAGTTTAATCTTTAATAATTATGTGCAGTCTCAAGCGGGTGAACAGAACGGTTGCAATTATCAGCTGCAAATGCAAGTTTTGTTTTAATATCCTTATAGAGAGACTTGGGAAGAATAGTCAACCCAACAGATCTGTTTGCCTCTCAGATCAGCAGGAAATGCTGTCACTTCTGCTCAAGGACAGGACTGTGATAGATTTTTCTGGCTAGTTCCTGATACAAAAGTTGAACAAAATGACTTTTTTGTCCCATTCCTCTGTTAAAAAGATGTTGATCAAAGAATGTAAGGTTATGCAAATTATATACACCGTATGGATGTGCATATTAGAAATGATGAATAGTTAAGCACTGAAAGAAGTGCTTTAGAGAAGCTGTAGAAATTACCATCTTAAAGCCTGCCCGGACAAGGCTCTGAGAAACCTAATCTAGCTTTGAAGTTAGTCCTGCTGCGTCAGGAGGTTGAGCCACATGGTTCTAGAGCGTTTCTCCCAATCTAATTTTTTCTGTGATATCATGAAAAAGAATAACTATTTTTTGCTTTAACAATATTCATTGCATTTATGAGGTGTTTTAATGGGGCAAAAATGACACAACAATTGTTCATTTTTTGTGCTTTGCCCTGCACTTAGTAAAATACCTCTGCAAATTCTAAGACACACAGGTTGAAACAAGAATACACTGACTTCTAAAGTCAATAATTCCTCGAAATGCATAGTCACAAAACACAGATAACTGGTCAAGAAGTGAAGTAATCTTCCTGACTAAAATGAATTTTTATTTGCATCTTCTTTTTAGTATTATTATTAATAAACATTCTGTCTTTTCTGATTTCAGTCAACTTGCATTTGTAATGGTAACACAATGTGACTAAAGTGAATTTTTATTTGCATCTTCTTTGTAGTGTTGTTATTAATAAACTTATTTTGTCTCTCTTCTGATTTCAGTTGACTTGCATTTGAAATGGTAACACAGTGTGGATGCGTKGAAGAAATGGTTTGTGTAGGATGTCATCAAAACACACTGGAATGCTAAGTTCTTCACCTTCTCTTGCTGATGGGAGTTACACAGATGCATCATGGAAACTTTTGATAATTAATCTGCTTCACATTTATTTGCAGTACAGAAGTAGGTAGATTATTTGCACTAACAGTGCTACATGCCTGAATGTTAGTAAGACAGCAACTGATGGAATTGAAAGCATCGTGAAAAGGCTTTACTTAAAGGTTGGGTTTTGAGGCTGCAATTGCCCCAAGTTTTGCCTAAGTAACTCTAGATCATACGTGTGTAGGTTGTAGCTGCTCCTTGTTTTGCGTCGTAGAAGTAAGGAAGAATGTCCATCCGGAGTAGATATACAGAAAAGGAAATATCCACAAAGAAAAAGGAAGCAAAATCCGAAGAGCTTAATGAATGCAATTTGAAATATAAAATAATTATCCTGGCATAATGGGAATTATTGCATGTCAAACTGCAGATCCTACTAAGGACCTAAAAGCAACAACAACAAAAAACCCTAGGGCTAGTATGATATCTGGAGAACAGCTGGTTTAGTATCTGTAAGAAATGGCAAATGTCATTATCTGGACAGTTAGTGTCAATATTTCATCTTAAGGTGGGGAAGCAGAATAGAGCTAATTAGAAATTGAGGTAAGATCTAATGCCCATTTATCAAATGGTTTGTAATGCCTAACACAGTGTTGCTGTTATTAAAAGAAGAAAAAAATCAGTAAAACATCTGATTCAGTGTTACATGGAGAATGAGCCAGGGTGTTATCTGCTACTTAACCAGAAAAGAATCAAATAGATGGTGCTGAGTGCAAATGTTTTGGGCCAGGGTGGTACACTTAGTTGAAGATTAACTTAACTGACTGCATTGGCTAATGATTATGACACAAATTGCCGTGCACTGAACTGGACATGCTGATGTGACAAGCTTGGGAAGCATGACCAATACAGAGGATTAGAGTTTTGTAGTACTGAATGTTACAGATGGGATGGAATACAGTGGTACAAAATACAAGGTTGCACACCTGAGAATTTTTAGCTACTTTCAAATGGTGGAGACTTATGGGTTAGAAATGATAAGAGAAAGACCGGGGCGTATGAGTTCACAGTATGACTAAATTTGCCAGTCTGTCTCACAGGGAACGTAAATGTGATCCTAAGGCATATCAGATGAAATATTTTCCGTAGTGACTTTCTTTAATTAAAGTCCAGAGTTCCAGTGGTTAGCTCCCTGTGGCTTTACTCATTTTAGGAAAAAAAGGCAGGGGAGAAAGAAGGAAAAAAAGAAGGTAATCCTCTTAATTCTTTACTCAGTTATGGCAGGAGCTACAGAGACACACAGGTTTATTGAATCTTTTGACATTTGAGGATCTACTTCATCTTCTGGAGATTCATCAAAGTCACAGCAACTTAGCTTTTATGATGTCTTGGTATATATTGGAATTGGCAGGTGTCACAGGTCCTTTTCTCCCATGTGATTTTTAAGATCTGGAAACCTTGCAGCAGTGTGGGTGAGCTAAACCATCATGGGACATTTCACCCTTTGTACTAACTTTTATCCTCAGGCCCTCCCAACTAAAGCTTCTGCCTGCTTTCTACACTCCAGCACACGCAGCTGATAAGTATTAGCTCTTGTCTGACCTATTGCCTCATGTGCTGTGCAGTGATGGAGCAGTCCTCATATTGTACTCAGTTCTGGCCCATCTAGATTACAGGTGAGATCTGTTGGAGATGACAGATGCCATTGCCCAGTGTTTTGTGTGAATCTATTTTTGATTGTAAGGACTGAAAATCTGTATTTTCTGGCTTGAAAGAAGTGAGGACTGAGTTGGAGTGAGGGAGGGAGGAAGTGTCTGAGATTGTGAAGGCTTTAATTCTTTAGGGTATTTATACCATTCAAATTATCAAGTCAAAAAGCATTATTCATTATATGTTTAAATTTCGAAGACCAAGCAGATGCACATGAGATAGGGCTCAGCAGGCTTTTTCTAAGGGTGCTTTATGAAAAGTATTGTGGTGAAGATGAATTGATTTTTTTCAGCATTGTTTAAATAGATCTCTGTCAGTAGCTACTTCACAATTTGCTTGTCCTTATTTTACGTAAATATTGAACCTGGGGGTAGGAGAACTTTTTTCCTGTGGACTTTTTATTTATTTTAGTGAAAGTCCCCGTGAAGTGCTGGAACTGAATGTTGCTCAGGCGGCTATAAGACTTTAAATTGACTCATATGTGGGATTTTCCTAGTTATCTTCTTACAGGGTGTTACAAGATTTGCGGCTGCTGTTAGTAATAAAGGCAAATTCAGTTTTCCACATTCAGTTTGCCCTGACCGTTGAGAGGGGGCGCTCTTAGATCATTTTTATGTTCCTTGGCATAATGAACAACTCACCTGTGCTGGTTGGAGAAGTGGTGCTGCCTTGTTTGAAAAACCTTTCTGGAGGCACAGGGTAGCTTTGAAAGTAATTTCATTTTGTAACACGTGAATTATACTCAGAACATCTTATTTGTGGTAAGGAATGGATCAGTGACCAGGGTAGCTGTTTCTCTATCTACATTGTACCTGGGAAACTGTGTGGTTGATTTGCACTGTGCTGTTACACTGCTAACCTAATGTTTCATATGTCCAGATACTAAAATATTGTTTCCTTCTTAGAGATATCTGTCCCTTAACTACACAAATCCAGCTCAGGTGCATGCGCTCCTAATTGTCTTAGTGTGTAGAGGAGACTTATTTTCAAGTGTTTTCAGGAGCAGAACTGACACTGGCAAGTTTTGTGTAGCTAGCCAGAAATGTCTGGGGGGTTTTTTGTTGTTTTTTCAAGTTGTCAGCTGAAAATAAATTATACTCAACATTGATGCAAAAGACTCTTGAGAAGAGCTCCTAGCTTTATCCAAATGGGAGTTCTTTGCTTTTTGAACAGGTACAAATGTTTCTTGTGTGACCTGGCTTTAGCTGAACATTGTTTACTATTATCAGTGTTTTCTAAAGGTTAAAGAGTTGATAACAGTAAGATTTTTAATCAGTAACATAATGTCTGCAATTGCCATGGTAAATAAGTTTGTGTTTACTAAATATGCATGGGGAAGAACAGATAGGAACTGAACTCTTAACATGGACAGAACAAAGGCCTTTTCAAACTGGAACTTGATTCAGTTCTTCTGCGCAATCTAAGCTGAATGTGGGGAATCTTTGTTCCCATCAATTTAAGAGTTAATTCCATGAATATGGTGGTGTAGAGATGACTTGTGTCCTATCTCTATCCCTTTTGATATTTTATATCAATATATATTTAATCTGTGTTACTTTGATGCATTATGCAGGATGTATCTAGAATAATGGTGAATGAATGTCCAAAAATTCATTGAGATAAACATTAGCACATCTAAACAGAATAGTTTAGCTTTTTCACTACATGGATTTTCCTAATATAGGAAATGTAGGGAGTTTATTTCAGTGTAGGGAATACCGAAGAGAAGTAAGATTATGTCATTATCCAAAAACCAGCCGTTTAAGAATGACCACATTTTGCACCATGAACTCCACTAGTAAAGTCATTCTCATGACACTCATTTCTGGGTTTCAGGTCATGTCAAGAAAGGAAGAGCAGAAATATGCTTGTGAAGGAGTCTCAATAAACATTTCTGTCAGCCTTGATTCACTTCATTTTCTGCTGGGAGGCAGTAGGATTTTTTGATCATTGCTTTTAAAGAGGACATGAAATCACAAGTGAAACAAGCAGAATCGATAGGGCTTGTATTTAATAGCATCTTATATTTAACTAAAGAACTTCTAAACACAACTAGGTTTGTTCATGGGGTCTCTTTTCTTGCCTCAAGATTAGTTACTCCTCTAGGTTTTGTGTGTTTTTTTTGTTTCCCTCTTTTCCCCCCCCCCAAGCTTTTCTTGGCCATTTTCTTCAGTCTTCTCGCTTTTTTCTGGAAGTTGCTGCAGATAAGGGTACAAAAATCTGTTTTTCATCTTGTATCTTTTTGCTGGTGTAGTGCCTCCATCTTAGACTAACGTTCTGTAAGAATGCATAAGACTTTTTATTGACTTGTGTTTATATTGACACTGAGAAATCTGTGTTTTTTCAGAGCTTTTTAGCTTTTGCTGTCAGAAGTAAGCATTTGCTCTACTGTAGCAGAAGGATCTGAATTTTCTTCCAGAAGGACATCTTTATTAGAGCTTTTTTATTTCACAAGATGTTTCCTAGGCTATATAAAGAACATATATTCAGTAAAATTCATGGTTTGTTACTAGTGTGTGTCAAATGTTTGTCTGCTAAAGGTTCACCAAATACTTTAGATTTTCTGGTTTCGTATCATGTTTCTTACAGTGAATTCAACATATATTTTAGAAAAAGCTTTCAGTAATGCAGCCAAGCCTAGACTGAAACCCCTCCCCCCCGTCCCCCCCAATAATTTGCTTCCAGGTAGCTGTCAGTGACTTGAATACTACAGATTAATACAGATTAATTTAACAAGATGAGCCATCTATTCAAAGTATGACCAGATTTAAGGAGGCTGGGTCCAATCTGTTGGTAGCTTAATCTAATCCAATAGTTTGCTGTTTGCTGTATTGTTTATTATGAGGAATCTTGTCTGCAACAGTTGTTACTGAGTAGTACCCCATTAGTCATCGCATTTCTGTCCTTTGTTTTGGCATTCCATCATTGATCATTTAATACCCTGCTCTGCTGACCATCATCACTTTCCTGTTTTCCTTTTCTTCCTCCTTCCACCAACAATATTTGTTATAAGTAATTTTAAAAGTACAAATACAATCTGCAGTACAATACTTTGAATATCAAAATGTCATTAATAATTCCATTATAGCTATTTATGTATTATACCAATACCAGCAGAAAAGCACAGAACATCCTTTGTATGACTACCTAGTGACATTTCTCTTGTCTTTGTTCTCCATTCACAGCCCTGATACTTCATTTTTGGGGCAGCATCATTGGGATATGAATGGGAAGCATGCTGTCCCTGTACATTTAAACTGTTTTGTAAAGTGCATGCACAGTTTTCCCTTCTACTACATGAATTGCTATGGGAAAAATGTCTTCGCTATCCTTTGAATCATCTATTGCTCTTCTCAGAAGTGTGTCCTCAATAGATAGTGGGATATGCTTATATTTGAAAACAGAGTTCAGATCATATTTGAAATCTCTTGCTCTAATCTCTCTACTGACCAGAGTAATTTACTTGAAAATTTCTCTGCCCACTTTCAAATCAAGCATGTCTCTTCCAGATAATGCCATGGGCTAAAACTAGTAGAGAAATGGCAGTTGTCATGAATCAGGCCCTGGAAGAGACTGGGTTTAAGTCTCTTCTAGGTAAATGACAGCTTTGACACAAAGAGCTCACACTGAAATTCTAAGCCTGCCAAGTCAGGAAATGTATTTTCATATTTATTGATGTTAGCAATGTATCAATTACCAGTTAGACAGACCAAACTTCATGTTAACTGTTCTCTTTCCAGCATAGTCCTATTTTGCACAGAGGAGCAATAAAGGTTATGCCAATCTCAGAAGGATCAGTTGTTTACTTTCRGTGGAAAAAGGAAAACTTCTATCATGTGACACACTGGAGAGATGGCTACTGCAATGTTGCTCAACTCCAGTCACCTGTGGCCAAGAAAGATGAACTCTAAACTGGAAAAAAAAACACAAAGAGGGGAGATGGGAATTACTGGGGTGTAATGTGAGTGACATGCTTTGGTATCCTGGGCAGGTTTTTGCAGTTGTCCCCTCTCAGTGACTTGTTCCATATCTTCTCATTTTCATTCTCTCCTCCAGGACCACTGGCCCTTCCTTCTGTCTGGCGGCAGCAGCAATGATTTGCTAGGTTCATGCATACTGCTTCCATGTGGTAAATCCTTTCATCCCATTCTTGCTGTAGTTTTGACTAATTGACAGGGGGACTGGTCTTCCTAGGCAAAAGCAGAATAGCTGAGCTTAATTATGAAAAACAATGGCTGGTGGGGATAAACCAACTGCCTGTGAATTGGTTGGTGGGAAGGGGCTTAGGAGGCATAGCCACAAGGAAAGGGGGTAAAAAATCTATTCAAACTGTAGCCACAGTGAAGGCCTGTCACACTACAAACTATAAATGTATTAATCAGGATAAAATTCTTGTTAGCTTGCCTAAAACCTGAATATAAACGTACTAAAATAGCATAACAGTAATAAAGTATCTTGTAACAGTGCAATGGCACAGCCCGTCACAAAGTATAAGCATTTCACATAAGCATTTGAGCAGCGTGTCCCCTGAAGGGGCAATGCATACCTGCATGTTAGAGGCATTCACATGGAGTGATGCTAGACAGAGGACAAGATGAGCACAAAGGACTGGGAGCAGACAAGACCTTTTCAAATATACGAGGCAGGAACTGGCAAAACCAAGAGATGCCTTATCAGAAATAGATGAGGACTGCTTCCCCTCCACCTCCTTTYTGGGAGGCAGGTGAGTAGCTTAGAAACATCATGCTTAAGCGAGGAAACTGGAGAGGAAAAAGACAAGTCTACTTTGGTTTTGACATTTCTCATCAAAGGGCTCAAGTCTGACTGGCTTGACCTCAGTGACTAAGAACTGCCAGGAACTGTAGCTGTCAATGCTGGCTGTATGGCGTTCTGCTCTGGTAGTGAATGCTCATAGCTGGTGAGTAGAGTAGAAGTATTAAAGACTAACRATTTTGTATACAGTGATGATAACAATTAAGAATTAACCATTAGCAAGATATGAACTGTTAATAAATTTAGTAAAGTTTAGTTTTACAGTTTAAAGCTTGCCTAACTTGTCTTCTAAACACTCACATTACAGCGATCTCTAATTCTCTGATGCCTACATGCATGTACTAATTTGGTGGCAATACAACTAAAGGAAAGCGCTCCTACAAGAACAAAATATATATAGGCTGGCCGCAAATATGTTTAGGCATGAACTTTAAAAGGAGGTTTCAGACAACTGATAATGCTGGAGAGCTTCACAGTTGCAATATAAGAGTTAACTTGTATTGTGTTTTCCCCAGTGAAGACTATTTACTGAAAAAATAGTTTGCAGTATTTCAAAACTATTAGTGAATGTAGCTTAAATTAACTAAAATTCTAGTTTCTGCAAATGCCTCATGATGTAGTTTTACCAATGTGCTGTGATAGATAATTGCTGATCTTCAAAAATCAGGTGAATGCTGAGTCAAGTTGCGACATGCATAGGTGAGTGACTTAAGGTAAAGAGTTGCTCCTATTCTCTTAGCTCGCTGAATACTTGAGTTAGCTTTTTTGTTTTGATTTTTGTATTTAATTTTTTTGAATAGAGATTGCTGTTCCACAGAAAACAGTCTTCCCTTTCCCTCAGATGGTGCATTGCTCTAATCAGTGAACACTTTTCAGTGTTCTGGTTAATCCACCAGAAAGTGGGTTTTTTTCCCTCTATTTGCTGCTTTGCTGTGCAATGTTGCAGATTTTAGTAGGTAATATGAGGAAGGATTTCTTTTAAGTGCATCTTTATTGTAGTAGACRTATCTTCTAAAAGGGTTCTAGCTGAAGTCACTTTTATTAGGCTTCAGTGATGCCTTATTTTGCAAACAAATTATGAAGTACATGTATGAAATGTGATAAGTTTATCATATAAATATATCAAGGGGAGCTAAGGAAACTATGTAATTATAAATGCTCTGATTTGTCTTTCAGAAGTCTGCAGATGAACCTTTGCTCTCTTTAAATGTTTCTGTTTCAGTATTTTGGCTTTCTTTTTTTGTTGCTGCTTCTCTTTGTTCTTTTTCTTGTTTTAAGCTAATACTTCTGGAACAAAAAAACCCTGTTCAGTACTGTTTAAGAACACAGAATGTAGTCTAGAATGGCCGAAGAGTTATTTTTGATAATCTGAGGTTTAATGTGCTTCCTTTTGAGAACTAAAGCTCAAAAAGCTGTGTGAAAAATCACTACAGGTAATCAAGAAGAAGAAAAGTCTCTATCTTACGTATTCTTTAAGATGCATATGGAGAATGTGCAGAATGACTGCACTTACAACTAAAAAGAAAATTCCTTTCTTTTTGGCCATGTTCTCTGAATGTCTTTTTGCATCATCTTTATAAACTAGGGGAAAAGCTGCTTACTTTCTATTCATTGTAAAGAACCTTTTTTCTTAATTTCATAGGAATGCACCACTGAGATCAGATAAGCTCATAAATTGCTACAGTTTCTTACTTTCTATATAAGAGGAGAATATGCAGCAGAAATATTGTCAGAAGAGACTTAAGTGAAAAGAATGGTACTGCTTTCACATTCTGCACCAAGCTCCGAAACCCATGTTCTGAGGCTCTTTGGTTTTTTTTGTTCTAGAGGTTCATCCCTCTGCAGTGAGTCTTAATAGAAAAAAAATGAAGTCTGGGCCTTCGAAGAGCACAAAAGTCAGGGTACCCTTGTCCATTCTTGTTAATTCTGTTTCCTCTGGGAGATGAATCTCAAGCTTCAACACAACTGACTTGGGTATTGTTCATAAGTTGCTTAAAGTAGTAAAGACCCTGTGGTTTATTTTCATTTTGGGGGATTTTATTCACCCTGCCAAGACCCTTGAAAATTTGGGCTGTACTATTTTCTTGCCTGGTTTGCATTCTTCATCTCCTGTGTAGGGGAGATTTGCTACATCTCTTCCCATCCTTCAGTTAGGATAAGATGTTGAGTGGTGTGGACAGTGGCTAAACCTGGCGGGTATTTGCCTGCTTTCCCACCAGTGCATTATCAGTTAGAGATATTTTGCCTTGCACAAGTATCACACTGACACGCTGATGCTGTGACTGTTAGTCCATCGTATCCCTGCATCCCAAATACCATATTCATTTCTATAGTCAAAAAAAGTAATATGAGAAAAGATATAGTGAAAAATATATTGGAAATATAAAATTGGAAAAATTGCTAAGAACAGTCAAATATATAGATAGTTTCTAGATGGCAAGGCTGCATAGGTTGCACAGGTTAGGACCTTTCAGCTTTGACAAGAGATAACAAAGATGGACATGACAAAGGTTTAAAAAAATCAGGCTAGGGAATAGTTACCAGTCTCTTCTAATAACAGTCAAACAGCATCAAACAGAACATGTAGGTGCAGGTTGAAAGCAAGCAGATGAAACAATTTTCTTAACCTCTGGTTTAAGCTGCAGAATTTCTTCCTGAAAATTTGATATGTGAAATCTTATTTGAGTTTGAAAAGTAAGTAGACAAATTCCAAGAAGCAAACCCAGTGGGGGCTGTTAAATGCAAGATAACAGCTCTGGATGCAACAACCTGAGCTGCAAAAGGTTGATTTGGAAAGGGGAGCTATGTGCTCCAGATGGAGCAAGCTTTACCTACATCTATGCTACTACATCTCTTTCGTTCCCTCCAGAGGCAGACAGCAGTTTCAAGAGCTTTGGCTGGCTTCAGGGTGAGGTAAGCAGTCTCCAGATAAGCTGAGAGTGATTTGTGTGGAGGAGGAAAGTGATAAAAGAGAAAAGGAGTTTCTGCAATGAAAAGGATCTGGTTAAAGGCATAATAATAAGAAAATTAATACAAATTACAATTAAAGGAGCTGGTGATACTGGCTTCTCCAGCTACACAGAAGGGTGGAGAGGAGTAAAGGGCTTTAGAGCAAGGAGAAATGGGAAAAAAAGTGTAAGCTAATTGCACACAGGGAGTGGAGAGAGATTAGCAGAACCTTTGGGAGGTGAGGAAAGAAAGGAAGAATAAAAGAGGAGAGAACTTGCAGACATTTATGGGATCTTAATTTTTTTGTCCATTGTACCCCATTACATCATTTACTCCTTTTTCACGTAATACTGCATGGTATTAAAGTCTCCAATTATTATTGTCTTTTCTGCTATTCAGAACTCCTGATTTATCTTAGCTTGTCACTGTTACCATTCTATATGGCATAAGCTATTCTATTACTGCTCTGTTCCTATCCAGAAATAGAATTCAGGCTATATAAACAGTGATACATACTATTATAGCATATATATTTATGTATTTGATTTTGAGCTTTCTCTAATGTCTAGCATTTGTATGTACTACATCATATACACTTTATCTACTTTACATACCCATTTTACTTTACCTACTACACTTTACATACCTACTTTATCATTTGTATGTAATCTGTACCATGCTATTTCAAAGTTCCACTGATTATTTTCATTATATCAAGTTTGAGTGTGTCATGTAAATTCTGCCCTCAGGTTTGGACCATTAATAATTCTGGTTGAGTATAGGTTAGAGCAGCCTGACAGCTGTTGTAACTTGTGTTGGAATCTTTTGGTCATGCTTTCAAAGAATTTTATTTAAATGTCCTCTCCCTGTATGTATTTAGTTGATATACACAATATTAACTGGAGGTATGCAGGAATACTCTTAATCCCTGTACTTAACAATGTACCAAATACTTTCCTTCTTGAAAATCACATGATTTCACATGCAAGGAGTAGTAATTACTCCTTTTCTACATAAACTTTGAGAGATGGAATCTAGATGACTTTTATTACTTCATTATTAAAAAAAAAAAATCAGTTCCATACGGAAAGAAAAATAGGTCAAGTAGATTGTGCAGTGTATCCCCATAATTCTTTTGCCCTTAGCTGCATTTCAGTATCACTTTTTCTATGGGAACGCTTCCTCTGATAGTGTATGTCAGAATAACTGCTGTGAGTTTGCACTGATTTACAGCAGCTAAGAAAGTGTTCTCAAGATTTTAAAATAAATGCAGGACTTACATTTCTTGAGAAACTTTGCAAACATTAAGATACTGAAATATTTAGCTAACATGCTTACAAAAATCAGAGTGATATTGTTGAAGATTCAAATGTCATCCTCTTCGATGGTCAACAAATAGAGTGTGTAGAAGATGAATTCTGCATGTCTTTCCATAGCCAAGAACACTGCTGTGATTCAGGGTTCTCTACCAAGCTGCTAACATTTGTGTGACCAAGAGTAATTCAGCTATCTTTGTGTTACTCACTCCTTTCAAGCCTGGCTGAAGCTGACCAACAGATTCAAACCTTCTACTGGGAGGCAAAGGGATGGATGTCTTAAATGCAATTGCGTAAACCTCATTTTTGTAGAAAATCTAGCTAAAAGTATGGCCTTCTAGATCTATTCATCAGTCTTGAATTCCACTGAACTACAGTTTTTCATGTGACAGATATCAAAATTTGGAAGTAGAAAGCACCTTGATTTAAATTTGTCTCCTTTGCTGCAGGTATGTTCTGTGTATTCTTAAAATGTACTTTCTGCTGCTAATGAAATTGTTCACAATTTGAGACGATAGTCTAAAAAAAATATATATTTTACTCCAGGGAGTCTCCAAAAGTAAATGTCCACAGGATCTTAATTTACCAGGAATAACTACTGTATGTCCATTCAGTGGAAATAATAAAGATATTGTCTTTATTTTACTCTTTTTCTGTTTGCAAAAGTTACTTTTATTCAGAAAAACTGATTTTTTTTTTTCTAAAAGTCACTCATCAGTGATTTGGATTGAGTTGAACAGTGCAGAATAAAACTATACAAGAAGGTCTCTGCTGCATGCTTCATTTTTAACTGTAAAGAGGAGAACAATGAATAGATGTAACAATATCTATGCAGAAGCAATGTGCTCAAAAGGCTATTGCAAATACAAATACTATGGAACAAGTTTGATTGAATTATGTATCAGAAGAAAAGAAAACCCGATAGGACCAGGCCGTTTCATGAGCAGCAGAGCAGAATTCCAGTCTGTTAAGCTTTTGATGTTTGTCTCCTACCCTTTATCCCAGCTCCTCATGTGTTTCCTGTGACATCACCACTGAGCAGAAGCCTGTGACTAATCTGGATCTGTAGTGTTCCTGGTTACCCAACTGACTATTGCCACAGGGGATGCGTACCCTCTAAGTTAGGCCTGCAGTTAGGAAGTCAGCATGCTTACAGACTTGTGCCTCCCCTCCACCTAGATGCAGATTTTCAGGAAAGTTGCAGAAAGTCAATCACCTGTGAGAGGCTGAGCGAATGGGGTTCCTTCAGCATGAAGGTGAGAAGGCTTTGGGGGAACCCAACAGCAGCCTGTGAGTACCTAATGAGGAGGTTATCAAGAAGATGGAGCCATGTACTTTACAGTGGTGCATGGTGGGATGAGGAGAAGACAATGCAAATAGAAACAAGGGAGGTTCTGACTGGATATATGGAGAAACTTGTTAATGATGAGGACAGTCAAAGAATAGATCAGGGTGCACAGAGGTTGTGCAGTCTCCATGTGTTTCAAGACATGGCTGGATAAAGCACTGCGTACTGTGGTCCAACCTCATAGCTGACCCTGCTTTTGAGCAAGAGGTTGTATTAGATAAGTCTGAGATCCCTTCCAATCTGAATTATCCCCTATCTTTCTGTCTGGTTTGGTTGACTTCATGGGTGAGCTTCATGAAATATCATACAGAGCATTACATAAACCAGAAATTGCTTTTACATTTGCTTCCCTCCTGCTCCCTACCCCCCCTCCCCCCCCCCCAAAAAAAAGTTTTCTTTTGCTTGTGATAAAAATAGCTGCAAATTTTATTTCTATTAAATGGCAAGCTGGTAATGTTGGGGGGGGCACTATTTTTACACCATAACCTCTGACCAATAGCAGATCAAGGGAAGCAAGGAAAACCCTCCTGCTAAAATAGGATCACTGTACAAGATCAAATAAAGCAAGCTGTTTATGCTTTGGTATTTCAGTTTCTCTCTCTAGGGGTTTCAAGGGACTTGAGCATCTCTACTCCCACCTATTTAACATTATATCTATTGATATAATTTATTAGTATTTCTTAATCCTACTGTTTATAAAATAGTCATCAGTTTAGTTTAATTCTCTTATAATAATTCATTCCCTTACCAGGAGTGTTTAGAATCTTGTAGACAGATCTTACTGAGCCTTTTTTCTTCTATAACCATTCTTGAAAATATTTTCCAAAATACGAAATGAAGTAATCAGCCTAGGTAGCTAGTAATACACACCACACTTGCTATATATATATATATATATATATATATATATATATATATATGTTTTTTTACACTTAAAAGTGAAAAAGCCTGGGAGATGGACTTTGCAATTCTACTTGTGTTTATCTTTTTGTATATGAATGTTACACCTGTCTTAAGTGTTCTGAGATGTAGTGACTATATTATCTTCTTTCTATGCACTACTGTGCTTTTTTTATATCTTGATATGAAGAGACATGGTTATTTGGGATACAACACAGTCAAAGAATCTTTATTTTTAAAAATCCAGACTGCTTCTGAAGATAGCTTGTTATATCTATGATATGATTGAAATATTTCTCTTGCATCATTAACTGGTAGAGTTCTTTTCCCTTGGGCCATGATATGAAATCAAAAGCTTACACAGGTGCAGAAAACAACTGCTCTTGGTATTGATAACCTCTACTGCAATGGTGGATAAGACTGAGGAAAGAACAACCAGTCAAGGAAGATTATTAGTTTGAATAAATAAGTGACATCAAAAGAATTTCAGGGAGAAGGTGAGGAAGGGAACCAGCGCATTCTATGTTTGAAGTTTAGCCTAGACAAAAGGTTTTACTCTTATAAGCGGAAAATTCCCATCTTAAATTTTGTTTAGCAGAAGCAATATACTGAAATATTAGCTTTAAGTACTTGGAATGTACTTAACGTGCCAGAATATTTTATTTGAAAAATACATTTTTTTTTCTGAAGGGAACAATAGTTGATCAACAAGAAGTTAATTAAATATTATCACTACTATTCAGATCTGGCTTTAAAGACTAGTAGGAAAGGAGAGGAAAAAAAATTTATAGTAATTATTTAAGCTAATACCAGCAAGGAGGGTTTTTTTCTTTTCCTCTTTGAAGTTCAAGGATTGATAGAGAGCAATGGGATTCACCCGACAAAGTGGGGCAAAAGGCTGGCCAACCTGGTGAGGAGAGCTTAAACCAGGAGTGACAGAGGAGGAAGATGATGACACATGYTCAAGTGAGGAAGTGGTGGATTGGGTTGGCAAACAAAGGGTGCAGGGTGATGTGGATAAGAGAAACCTCAAACAGCAAAACAGGGCAAAAGATAGCCCAGTTTGCATGTATGCATAAAAAAAAGGAAGTGCCAAAAGGCTAGCATAATGGGAGTGTTTCTCGCCATTTTCCTTGGAAATCAACATGAGTGTGCCCATCTGAAGTGCCTGTAAAATAATGCATCTAGAATGGGGAAAAAAATAGGAGGAATTAGAGGTCTGTGCAGCTGCAAGGCTATGCTTACTGGAATCACAGAGACTTGGTGAGATACTTCGCACAGCTGGAGTGGTACAATGGATGATTGCAGGCTCTGTAGGAAGGACAGACAGGAAAAGTGAGGAGTGAGAGTTGCCTTTTCTGTGAAGGAGCAGCTGGACTGCATGGAGCTTTGCCTGGGAATGGATGATGAGCCAGTTGAGAGCTTATGCGTTAGCATTAAAGGGCAGACCAATGTGGGTGATGTTGTGGTGGGTGTCTGCTACAGACCACCTGATCAAGTAGAAGAAATAAATGAGGCTGCCTTTAAACAACTGGAATGAGCTTCACATTCTCAGGCCCTGGTCCTCATGGGGTACTTTTAACTACCCTGATATCTGCTAGGAAGGCAACACAGCAGGGCACAACCAATCCAGGAGGCTTCTGGAGTGCATTGATGATAACTTCCTGACATAGTTGACTAAGGAGCCTATGAGGTGAAATGCTCTACTGGACTGATACTTTCAAACAAGGAAGAACTGATTGGGGATGTGAAAGTTAGGGGCAGCCTTGGCTGCACTGATCATGACATGGTGAAGTACAAGATTTTCAGAGGAGGGAACAAGACAAATAGCAGGATCTTAACTTTGGACTTCAGGAGAGCAGAATTTGGCCTGTTTGGGGATCTGCTTGGAAGAATCCCAAAGTCCTGGAGAGAAGAGGGGTCCAGGAGGGCATGTTGATTTTTCAAGGATCACCCCTTCCAAGCCCAAAAACAGTCCATCCCGACATGCAGGAAGTCAAGCAAGAGTGGTAGGAGGCCAGAATGGATGAACAAGGTGCTCATGATAGAACTTGCATAAGAAGAAGGTGTACAAGGCGTGGAATCAGGGACAAGTGACAAGAGGCATATGAAGATACTGTCCAAGCATGCAGGGATGGGGTTACGAAAGTTAAAGACCATGTAGAGTTGAATCTCATGAGGGACATGAAAGGCAACAAAAAAGCCTTCTAAAAACGCATCAGCTACAAAAGGAAGGCTAGGGAAAACGTGGGCCTGCTGCTGCATGGGGCAGAGGACATGGTGACAAAGGACACAGAAAAGGTGGAGGTGCTTAGTGTCATCTTTGCCTCGGTCCCTACTGGTAAGACAAGCCTTCAAGGATCCCAGGCCCTTAGGCCAGAAGGAAAGGCTGGAGCAAGGAAGACTTACCTTTGATGGAGGACGATCACCTTAGGGAACATTTAAAGTGGGCACACACATGTCCATTGGCACTGATGGGATGCATGAGTTTGCATTACCATTTGTGAGATTACATATACATGTTGTGATGTTCTCTAGATCTTAATATACAAAATAATTGTTAATGCTACTAATATGAAACAACATACAAGCAGCACTACAATAGGATGGGTAAGCAAATGAAATAAGGTACTGGCATTCAGACTTCATCTATGAAATGTATCATACCAGTGAGTTTCTGCAGCCATAGCAATACTATGGCCTGTTTTCAGCCTATTTTAGTGTTGATGTAACACTTGAATCCTTATTGTTTTATGTTGATCTAGAATTCCTAATGTTTTGGGGTTTTTTTCAGGTTAGTGTTGTGATAGGTGATAATTTGTTACATCAACTCGCAAAGTGATTTTACCATGAAACTAGGCGCTAAGTACCGGCTATCACCACAATGATTGTACTGAGCCAGCAGAGCGATATTGTATTGTGAAATGTATGCGCGCGACCTGAAGGGCACCACGCACAACGCAGAGGAAGACGCCAGCTTTCATCCCGACCCCCCCAGCAACAGCCGGCGCAACCACAGAAGTTACAGGCATATAAGGGGACTGTGAGCGGGGGATTGCGCGCGCCGTTGGTGGAGCAGGAGACTCCCTGGCCGCCCAGCGCTGTTTTGCTTACTTGTGACTTGCTCAATTATTCTATTAAATTGGAATTTATGCAACCCGGCCCAAGTGGTTGTCAATTTGTCGCGTTTACCTATAACAGTGTTTTGTCATCTGTTCATTTACCCTCCTACTTCCCATCCAGCTATTCATCTAACGGATCTGTGGGTAAAATTACTACAAGCATCTTTTGAGTTACAGGGGATGGAAAGTACAGTTGCCATTTATTACTATGGTAGCATTTGTACAACACTTACGCACAGGTGATGTGCTACAATGACAATCTTCCCATACCACTGGAAAGTTTACAGGCACTGCACATAAGTTTCCATTCCAGCTGGTGGTAACAAATTATTTTCCTTTAAATGGTACTAGGATGTGAATGTCTTGGGTGGTTCCCAAGATGTGAGGGTCTGCTAGGGTTGGAGGTTCCTGTGTGCATATCCCTTTCTTATGGTTCCACTAGTCACAGCCTCTAGTGTCTAACTCTAGTATTGTCTGACTCTACCTGTAGGCTGGGTGACACTAGGGAATGGGTCCATAGTTTACTGGCCATAGTAACTTGAAGTGCCACCTGTTAGATATAAGTGGTTCACTTTGGTTTGTCAATCCACCTGGTTCTTATCAGTGCGATTGTGTCTTGAGCATGTAATTCACAACTTAACACTTTGCCTATTGACATAATGGGAAGGGGTAGCATGTAAGTGACAGTCTCCCAGTGCTTCCCCTCACAAATTTACCATTCTTGTTTCATTACTAAAAGGGTAGCTGCTTACTTCGGCAGGTGGCTGCAAGAGGGGCATTACCAAGTCCCACAGGCATAAAGTTTTTACAAATTCCCTAAATACCCACAGTGAGTATCCTGGGCCATAGCCAAATGGGGCAGCTTTCTGGGGTGTCAGTGCCTCTGGGGACTCAGAAAACCAAACAGGCTTTCCCAGCCACCCATCATACCAGACAGGAGTGGCTCTTTTCCCTTCTTGAGCAGGGTTTGGGGTGTCCTATTTCTGGTCCCAATCTAACATCTGTTCTCCTAGTGTTGGCAAGCCAAGTTGCTTCCTGTAGATGTCTTTCCCAGTTGTTTCATGTTCCTTGATCTAATGCCTTTAACATGTTTTTTAACAGTCTGTAAATTGTTCTACCTTGCCCTGTGGCTTGAGGGTGGTATGGTAGGTGGAAAATCCAGTTAATTCTGTGCTCATTGGCCCATTGATTGACAACTTGATTCTTAAAGTGGCTGCCTCTGTCAGATTCAGGTAATGCAATTCAGGTCAGGATTCAATGTTGCAAGATTTTGTGACACTGGTCATTCCTATAGCTTGAGCTACTGAACAGATTTCCAGCCATCTGGTTTCTACTGCAGTAAGTACATGCTGTTTCTTGGAGGCAGACTTGGGAAATGGGCTGATATAGTCAACTTGAGAAGCATAACTAAATTTCCACTTGTTCTGTTGAGCATAGAAAGTAAGTTGTTTTCTCTGCCAGGCTTTCTTTATCATGGCACATAGTTCACAGTTCTAAATGACCAGGGTAATAGTTTATGGTGGCAGATCCACCTCTCATTTTCTGGCTTCATCTCAGTCCCTATGCCCTGCCATCTCATGGGGTCATTAGGCCTTTGAATGACTCTCCTTTGTGTTCCCAATTGAGATTAATTGTCACAACCAGGGCTGCAATGTCTCCTTTGTGTATGAGTTGGCTTTAGTGTTTTGGTGTTCTTCTGTGGCTTGGTTGTCTGGGATGTGTGCATTCATACGATGAGCTAATACAGACCTCTGCTGTATTTAATGGGCTATTTGTTGTCATACTTTAGCAGCCCAGATAGGTTTACCTTGATGTTTCCGTCCTTGTTTTTTCCATTATTTTATCTATCCCTACACAGCATTGGTTACCATCTAAGAGTCAGTGTAAATATACACTGTGGCCCACTTTTCAAGTTCAGCCACTTCTAGGACTAGTTTACACAGCTTTGGCATCTAAAAACTGAATGGATTCTCCTGTTCCACACAATTGGTGAGGGGACTCCATGCTACTGCTTTCCATAGTCTTTGTCTGCTTTGGAGTTTGCAAGAGTCAGCCGTGAACACAGCATAATTTTGGTCATTGGATGGGAGTTTGTTGCAGGGCGGTGCTTCAGTGGCTCTGTTTTGGTCAGGGCATTCCATTCATAGATCTTCCTTAGGTGAATTCATAATTTTTTTTCTACTAGTCGAGGGTGTTCTTTGTTTCCTAAATGGGCGATGAGTGTAGTCTCTTTGTTTCACCCAGGGGCAGTGGTGTGATGGGTGGGTGGCTCCCCTTCTTTGAACATTCAGTGCAGTACTGGCAGTCAGGGCACTAAGTGGTTGTTCTGTTCCTAGTATTTGCATATAGGTCACAGCATACAGCAGTTTTGCAAGTTGACTGTGTCTAGAAATGCGCATCTGCCAGAATCAAACCATTCCCAGGAATGCGTAGTGAGTTTCCTTTTCGTTAGTGCGTTCAGCAAAATTACTAGTCTTTTCTACCGTTTCATTTACTATACATAATCTTTCATCCATCCACTTTATGTGTAGGAATTGTATTTCTATTGTCGGTCCTCGACTTTAGACTTCTTGCTGGCAAACCCTCCTTTCATCAGGATTTCAGTGATAGCCTTATCTTTTTCAAAGATTACTATTTCTGTTTTTTTTCCAGAGAACAATGTCATGGATGTATTGCAGGTGTTCTGGGGCACTGTTCCTCCCTAGGGTTTTGTGAATCAGTCCATGGCAAATGATGGGACTATGTTTCCACCTGTGGGGTAATCAATTCCAGGTGTACTGGATTCCTTCCCAGGTGAAAGTAACTGTGGTTTGCAATCCTCCCTATGGAAAATGAGAAGAAGGAATTTTCAATATCAGTGGTGGCATATCATTTTGCTCATCTTGCTTTCAGTTCACACTGTACCTGGAAAATGTCTGGGATGGCAGCAGCCAATGGTGGGATCACTTCATTCAGGGCTCAATAGTCTATCATCAGCTGCTGCTTCCCATTTGGCTTTTTCAAAGGCCATACTGGACTATTGTAGTGTTATAGGTAAACGTGACAAATCGTAACGACCACTCTAACTGGGTTGCATAAATTCCAATTTAATAAAATAATTGAGCAAGTCACAAGTAAGCAAAACAGCGCTGGGTGGCCGGGGAGTCTCTGCTCCACCAACGGCGCGCGCATTCTCCTGCTCACGGTCTCCTTATATGCGGTTCTAGTTCYGGGTATACGTAGCACTTCCTGTAACTTCTTCGGTTGCGCCGACTGTTGCTAGGGAGTCTTCTTCAGCCCTCTGGTGGTCGTAAGGATGAAGGCTGGAGTCTGCGTGGTACGTTGTGGCCGTTAAGTCGCACGCACACATTTCACAATGCAGTTCTACAATATTACCATATTAGGCAATCCAAACTAACATTGTGGTTTTAGCTCTCACATAGGCATCCAGTCTCTTCTCAAAAAAACCACTTCCTGGTTTGATATAACAAATTTCTCATATTACAGTAGGGAGGATTCATGTTACAATCCCTTGCTCCTTGAGACAACATATCAGTGCTAATTCCGTCCCCCAAAGTCTGCCATCCTGGCACTACAGGAAGCACTTAATCACTCCTTCCCCTGTTAGCTGTTTGTGCTCCCCACTTCAGATCATGAAGTTCTGGCAGGGCGTAGGGCTGGGCAGTGATGTGTCACCATGACCACTCTGGCTCTGCAGCAGCAGCCTGATTGCCTTGTCCCCTCCCCTGGATCGTACACCTCAGTTAGCCCCTTCTTCCTCCTGTTCTTTAATAACAGTGGGTACTCCTTCCCCCTGCAGAGGGAACAATGCCCTTCCTCCTCAAGGAGGAGGAAGACCAGATGACTCCACCCTAGTGCTCTCGATCCCAACCAGGAGAGCACTTGCTAACCGTGACCTTAGAAATTGAGATAGTGGCCCTTTTCGCTCAAAGGTGCGGATGTTTCACCTTCTGGTGAGCAAGTTCCACTGCTGTGCTCTCTGCGTTTTTCTGCACTATATCCTGATCTTGCTGGGCAGTTCTCAGAGCTTCTCTTAACAACCTATTACTATGTTCTAATATGCTTGCTTTGTTTTCCAAATCATTCTTCTCTTCCTCCAGTTTCCCCACTTTTTCCACAAAAACCTGGCGCGTATGTGATGGCACAACCCTACCTTAAGGCAACACATTTCAGTGTACCAGAAAAATTCCAATACGGTTTTGAAGGAGTTCCTTTTCTTCATACCTAACAGTTAATATTTTGGTTCCTTAAGTGTCTCTCCCCATTCTGCATGTTTAGACCAAGTGAGGCCAGTATCATTAGCTCTGATCCAGCATTTTTCAGCAGCTTGTGGATACATTTTGCAAGCCACCTCACCTGTTCACCTAACGGACAAGCCATTCTGAAGTTGTCTGCGGAGTCACTCAACAAAATATTACATACTCAATAATCAAATATGCTGGTGCTGTAATCTGCTTTGTCCTTTCCAATTGAGATGTGTCACTTGGAGACTTTTTGCTTGTATCCTTAATGCAATATCCTTGTTGTTATTCAGCACCCATAATAATGGACTTAGAAGTGCAATTTTGCGTCTGAAAATCTCTCCTGCCCTGGAATATTCTTGGAAATTTTGTTCTTTACTAAATTCTGTTTCAACTATACTTGCAAATCCTGTTTGAACTGTAGTAGTAAGAGCCTCCCTCTTTGTCATTTGACACAAAGCCTCTCACTATAATACATTTAATCATTTAGCAATAGAGGAAGACAAGAAAGAAGGAAAAGGAGAGACCAAGGTTCCTTAAATAAATGAGCAAAAGATATAAAAGAAAAAAGGGATGCAGATTTCCAGTGATTGTTGGTTGACAGAGCTCCACTTAATTTGGTGAAATTGCAGTCATTTACAGTAGCTGAGAATTTGGCCTGCAAAATACTGTAAGTATTCATCAATATCATTTATACAGCATCACTGCTTCTGCAATTAAATTCTGAATATACCGTTTGAAAATTATTTTTCAAAAACTGAGGCATTACTTGATTTTGCAAAAACAAAATTAAAGCAAAATCTTGAATAAATATAATATCTACTGTTACACTCAATCTTGTTTATGGGGAAAGAAGAAACGCACCTTATATATAAAGCCAATAATTTATTGTTAGTATAGTTGAAATCTTAAGTCTAATCCAAGAATCATTATTAGTCCAGATGTAATTATTACAAAAAAAGTAAGAATACATCTATGCAGAAAGTTTCAATAATAATAACACAGTTAAAATTGTTATACAGACATGTCTTAGTTTCTACTCCTTTTCCTGATGTTATGCTCACCCTTCCCCTGCTTCTCTGGGTCCCAATGTTTGTGGTTTCATTCAGGTAGTGGTGGTGTTATGGCAAGTTGTCAGCATCTGGAGACTTTTGCCAGGAGGAATGTGATACTCATGTTGATGATTTCTCCTTCCTCACTCTAGGATCCACTTGGGGACACTTTTATATGTTTGCTAATACACTATTACATCTCTGCTCTTTCTTCATTGGTCTCCAGTGCCGTGTTGCATCTGAATTTACTGTATAAGGTGCCTTTTATGTATGTTAGACAATATTTGTTCTCTTTGTTACCCCTAAATTCAGTTTTGTCCAGCTCCAGGTCTGCATTTCTCTAACTGACCATTGATAAGTTGTTTGTAGCTATGGAGTCTCAAAGTGTCAATGCTGTGCCCCATCTCTATACTATATCATTGTGTTAGAGTCAAATGTTTCATTCATCATAGAATACCTGATTGCAACTACTATCTATACAAAGCTGTGGTTGGGCCATACGAAGATAAACCTAAGTCAAACAAATTAGTCATAGACACCTGGTCAATTAGAAAAATTGCTGTTATAGCTAAACCAACTGAAACAGAGTTGCAGGCAGGTCAAGAAAAGTTGAGGCAGAGCCAGTCTGATCAGCCTCAGTCCTGATGTCTTGCAAACTCAGTACAAAGCTTATGGCTTGTTACTAGCAATAGCAATATCATATTACAGAGATACCCAATTACACCACTAATTGTTTGTTTCCAGATTTTCTAGACTGGTATCAGCTAGTAAGCTGGGATTTGGTTAATGTTCTTCAGGTCTGTTGTTCCTATCACATGAATTAAACATAAGAATCAGTAGTTCCTAAGTATAGCAGATCGTTGGCTTCTAACATCATCAAATGCTGGATGCTGCACTATTTCTATCACATAGGACTTGCCTATTCAGTTTAAAGGCAATGATGTCAGGGTCCAAGAAATTCCATATATAGCAAGCTCTTTAAGAAGCAAATGATATAGTTCTTTAGCTGTGGTGGTACTTTCTGTACTTAGACTAAATAAACACTCTGAGACAGTCTGAAGAATAACTCATCTATATTTTTTGAGGAAAGCTCCTTCCCTTACTATTACTGAGACTGTGGGTTTGTAGTGTTCTTAGTGTCTTCTTGTTTAAATTACCTGTTTCCTCTTTCTCATGTCTCTTTGCCCCCAAGATTGTTACAAAGCTTGTCTGTAGGTGAGTTTTTAGTATCTCCATTTTTAATGCCTTTCAGATTATCTGGGCTTGTTAGCCACTGCATATTTACCCTTCATTTTGTCTACAGGAAGAACTATTCCCATGAGTTCTCTTCAATAGGCTTTTAATATTTCAGTTATCATGTCAGTCAGTTAATTTTCATTAAAGACATAACCTTCAGGAGAGTCTGCTGGGAAGGTCTGAGGCTGCCTGCTGCAGTTAGTTGTGGATCTGAATAAAAATCTGTCAAGAGCAAGGATGAGGCTGGCTAGGAATACAAAATTATCACTAGCAGTTGTTTAAGATGCAGTTTTAATATGAATTTAGATGCAGATGCCTATAAATAGAATGAAAATTTTAAATATAAGGATAATTGTGTACTTTGTTGTTTTAATATAAATACAAGATTCCCTTTTCTGAAAGTTTTCATTAGTACAGCCCTTTCATTTCCTGCTTCAGAAAGGCTGTTTTCATGGGTTTAAATGATTTCATTTTCAACTTTACAGTAATTTATAGATGTGGAAATGGGCATGCTATATGCTTATGATGCCACGCAAAAGTGCAATTGCCATTACTCAGTGGAACTGAGGAACACCTCCTGGGTGACCAAATCAGTCCTGATGTAGTGCAAGCATGAACTTATCAAGATCCATTTTAAAATTGTTTGAGGTTTTTGATCCTAGCCTTCTCAAAAGCCTGTTTCAGAACACGATTGTTTTAATGGTCTTAGATGCCCTTTTCTGGTTTCCAATGGATATTTATTCATGGCTCGTTAATAGTCATTTTTTATCATGCAATATTCATTTTCTTCCCTGATGGTAATTCACATATCCATTATGTAATGATGAATATACACATACCCAGGTATGTATATACTTGCATAGAATAATTTTTGTCTTTCAGAGGAGGATTGCTTGGAATCAAAACAGCAAATGTTTTCCCACAGTATCTCTTAAAACAGGTGTCTGCGTTGTGTCGTGTCCCCCCCCCGCCCTTTTATCTTTCAGGTAGGCCTTCTCCACATACCTCTTAAGATTCATATTTCTTGAGTACAGGTCATCAGACTTGGACCCACTTCTGAGATGATGGATCACCAGAGTAACACACTAATGTTTTCCAGTATCTACTGGGAATACCTCCACTGACATATTTTATGATTTTATTACTGTGTTTTTTTCAGTATTGTGTCACACTAGCAATTTATGTGGATGTACCTGAGCTAAGTGTCCTAATTCCCAGCATTGTCTGTAGAAAGAAAAGGTAACATGACACTGGATCTCTGGTTACAAAACCAGAACTGCTCTGCCTGATTAAGTGTATTGCTTTATGTGCACTTCTCATAGAGAAAGCAGAGCTTTACTTTCTGCTTCTTCACAGTGTTGGCAATTACAACAAATTTCTTCCAAAATCTCCTTCAGCCTTCCAAAAAAAGAGAGATGAAAAGTCTTACCTAGAGCATTTTGATAACAAGGCTAGGGATCTTTTCTTGGAATATTATGTTGAAAACAAAGGTCAAGTTGCTGAAAATTTTATTATTTTTACAATTACAGGCAATTGGTTCAGTGTTTATGACAAGACGTTATTTCCTTCTTCACATATTCTCAAGGACCTATTTTAAATCTTGCTCAGTCTGTTTCTATACAATGTCTGGCAGTCTTATGCCATTACATACAGTGTATTGCTATGCTTTAAGAAAGTAGATCTGAACTGTAGTTTCCAAAAATGGAACTTAGGAGAAAATTTGCCTCCAAACCATTTTTTGAGAACAAACTTGTGACTTGCACATCAAACTGGTTTCTTTCACTTCAATGCTTTTCTTTCAACAAATCTGATTTTGTTATAAAATACACGAGGATCTGGATAATCCTCCATAATGAAAGGTTTCTCTTTTCTGGTTCTTTCATCATACTCATCACTGTGATACCTGTGACAGTCCTGAATCCCAAAATCTGTGATCTTTGAGGCAATTGGATTTAGAACAATAGCAATCTTCGGTTTTCTAGATTGTCATACCTGAAAGCCAGCTATCTGGCTCCTAGGTTATAGATCTTCTCCTTGTATTGACAGCTGTAAAATGTTCATATGAACATGTGATTCTTGACAGTTCCTATAAGGTGTGAAAGTTAAATATAAGAGGGTATGGAGGTTCCTGACAGGCAATTTTTTAACTGATATTTTTTTAAATGAATATTTTTTAAATGAAATATTTAAAATGCATATTGTGTATGTCTATATTATTATTATTTTATATATTATGTGTATGTATAGTTATATTATCAGGCTGGCTTATGTCCAAATGGTTTGGCTCCAGCCCCAATGCCCCCCTTGAGTTATGAACACCTGGCCTTGTTCATATAGCATAACACTTGGAGAAAACTGGTCTTGTTATGTGTCCTATAGTTTTTGGATGTACTATTCACATACCACACTAGCATGCAATATACGTTATCTTCAACACTTGTCTACCTTTGCAACAACCTACAATTTACTTCTGTGACAGTTACATCTGCTGTTGTTGCCACAGCTGCTGCCATTTTTACTTGACATTTCTTAAATGCTCTTTTTGTTGCTTGTGTTTGAGTGGGCTTTTCATTATATGAGGCTTGTTACTGGGCAGCCTCAGCTGCAGATAGATACATGTCCTGGGGGACCTGGTCCATCAGAGCTTCCAGAATATGGACAAATAAGTAGTACAGATCAATGTCTTGGGACAAGTCCATCACCAAACTTTTCAAGGAAACTAAATAGCTGTGAAGTAAGATTAAAAAAAAGAGAGTAAAAGGTTAGGTCCAGAAAAAGAGATAGCTGGCCAATGTAGCTACAGGGGCCTGTGCTGTTCAACTTACTCATATATGACCCAGAAAAGGAGGTGAGTAATGAGGTAAGAAAATTTCTGATAGTACAAAGTTATTTGCAGTGCTAAGGTTTAGAGTAGGCTCTGGAGAATTGAAGGTCACTTCCTAGTCACCCACTCTTGTAATAAACTTGCCCAGATGAAATTCAATAGAGGTAAGTGTGAAGTGATGCACAAAGGAGATGATGAGCCTGGCTTCACTTGCAAAATTTTGGACCAACTGTATCACTCGGGAACAAGATTTTGGGAATATGCTAAATGATCCCATGAAGGCATCAGCTCAGTGCTCAGTAGCAGTCTAAAAAGCACATCTAATGTTGGAAATTATTAGTAAAAAAGATATATATATATAAAAAACAGTATTATGCCATTATATAAATCATTCACCTACCATATGACTTTTCAGCCTAGTGAAGATGTTATTTAGAGGGGATATTTAACAGGGGTCTACAAATCCATGAATAACATGGAGAAAATAGATAGGGATTGACTGCTCTGCAATACAAAAAATAGAGACCATCAACTAAAGCTAGTAGGAGTCAAGTTTGAAATAAACAAAAGGAAGGTGGTTCTTCATGCAACAATAAGATTTACAGAACTCCTAACCAACAGATTTTGTAGATGCGAGAAGTGTATGGGAGTTCAGGGGAAGACTGGATAAGTATTTGGAAGTCAGATTCAGTTAAGGTTGCTAAACAGACCAAATAAGGCACAGGAAATGCCTTGAGCTGAAAATAGGGATAGTAGAGTATCAGGAGAAGAAATTTTCACATATGTTTGGCCAGTTCTTCCTCAGGCACCCACTTATAGTCACTGTTGAAAGACAATACTGGGCTAGATCAACCCTTGATCTTAACAAGAACAGCTACCCTTATGTTCTGTGGTGGGGTCACAGACCTCATCACTGGCCACTGTAGTTTTCCCATGATGGAGGGTAGAGCTGGGCCCCAGGCAACCTTYGTCTCAGCTGAAATGATAGGGAATATGCAATTTTTGCATGAAGGGAGGGTTTCTGCAAGGACCTAGCAACCGCTATGTTGCCCATATGTCAGCACATTCTCTTTCTGAAACAACGTCTTGTCAAGAGGAGGGTCATCATTGCCTTATAAAGCCCCACCATCCCAGATCTTAATGATTGCTGTGGGTTTAGTTCAGGATAGACAAGTATAACCCTTAAGAGTGATAAGTTAATATTTCACAGTTCTCTGTTGAGAAGAATGCTAGGTTGGTTGATTGCTCATCCACATCCTGCAATAACATCTCACTCAAAGCTTGGGATTGTCACATCTTGGAATTCTGCTGTTGAGCTTATGGTGTGAGCAGCTTCTGCTCTGTTCTGCTCTGTTTTGCTGCTCTGCTCCATTGCTCTGGTAGCTACACTGACTTCTCACTCTGCTGACTGCTCTTGCTAATACTGCAGCTTTACTAATAGTTTCTGTTATTTCAGCTCCTAATTAGAGGGTCTAAAGTATTGCAAAAAAGATGCTTGAAGAGATTCTTTTGTCTCTTAAATCATAGAAGAGATCTATCTCAGTCTTAACTACTTTGACTGTAGACTGTACAACAGTCTTTAACTACTTTACAGGTTAGAGTAGACTTCTAATCTATTGCTCTTCTGTCAAGCTATACCTTTTGCAAGCTTGAGTTGGAAACTACTGCCCTAGCATGATCACTACTCCTGGCACACTTATGTGTAATTAGTAGGTCCAGTATTCTTTTTATTTCCTCTTCTCTCCATGTCATGTCAACACAGAAATCCATTTCTAGAGTTTTTCATCACTGGGAGGAGAGAAAGGAGTTGCTTTCTCTTTTAGGCCTCTACTACCAGACATAACACAAGTCCATCTGAGGTGACTGAAGTCTGCAAGGCTATCATCCAGATCATGTACCTACAAGTGGTTCTGTTTCCCATGTATTCTTGAGGTCACATGCCTTCCCCCAGCCTGAACTTACAGCTTGCTTGGGGAAGTCAATGTGATTGCTACTTGCATATGGTGCTTTCCACAGAACTACTGATAGATCAACTGCAAAGGCCATCACTATATCCTCCTGTAATAATGCACGTCTTCACTAGGAAGAGGTCCACCAACGAAGACTCAAAGTTGCTTTGGGGCTGTGTCCTCGGGAACATCTGTCTTCCTCTTCGCTAAAGAGAGAGTACCGACCAAGGGCTCAAACTGTGAGTTATCTGGTCTTTTCTTATACAAATAAATACTTCCCTAATCTCTGACCCGAAACCTGTTCAGCAAACAATTCTTCTCCGTGTATATTCCGTCATATTTAGAAGAGTACCATTTCCTCCGCCACTTCTGAATTTATTCCTTCTCCTGTATTTTGGCACTTATCTTAGGGCCCAGAATCAGATTAATGAAAACTAGACCCAGTGAAAACTGGATACAGTGGAATGCTTTAGCTAGTCACCTGAGCCAACAGTACTGCAACTGTACTGCACCCTTCAGTCCTCATCTGTTCTGTAGAGTTAGAAATTGGAGGCAGCCCACAGCCACCAGGCTGGGGCCTTCCAATCCACTCTGCTGTGCTCTGCCATTACAGTGCACATTCAGTAAACTCAAGACCAAAATAGTATGGTGAACCATATTATGATTGCAATATAATTATGTCCTTATTGTAAAGAGATGTATAGCCACAGAGCTGGAGAAAACCAAAGGTAGGCAAGTCAGTCCTTGGTCTTGTCTGGATGCAAGCAATACTATATGCTTTTGTCCACGCTACTCTTCCCTGTAGACATCTACATTGCAAGATCACTGTTTGCAGCCTTGAGACCTAGACTTACTCTTTTACAGATCATGTCCCAGGAGGACAACTCCAGAATGGCCTACAAAATACTGGTGAGTGTTCTCTGACTGGGGGGAGGAGAGCAGTGCCTCAGTGGTCATCTGTGGCGAACAGAGTGAAGGAGAAAAGTGGGATGTGTGGCACTTCTTTTGCTGTGTCTTTCCAGCCTGTTTTAAATGGGGAGCAGACTGTTACTGCACGTGTCCCCAGAAAAAGGAGTGTCCCTTTGAAAGAAGCAGAGGAATGTGGTGCAAGTTTGTGCACTGTGCTGCCTACTCAGCCAGTTCAAAGAAGGGGGAAGGGGATTACTGTGGTACTGAGAGCGCTCTCTCTGCTGTGCCTGACATGCCTGCTGCAAATAAGCAGTTGTAGAGCCCTTCTGCAGGTGGTGTGCCTGAAGTGCACTGTGGATTAACACTTGGTTAGAAATGAGGTGTTTGTGGCTGTCCTGATGATAGTTAGTGGAAAAGGACCTTGTCTGTGTAATGGTGACTTACTCCCTTCTTAGTGTCTGAAGACCACACTATGTGAGGAAGTAAGCAGTGTCCATCTCACCCCAGGATGAGCCCAGCAACTTCCTCTTCCCCCTGCTTTAAGTGACTGTTATGCAGTGACTTTGCCAACCCTTGAGTCACTCGCTCAGACTGGGATATCACTGGAGTGTCACTAGAAATTTTTTGGAGTTGAGTGGGGAGCAGAAGGGAAAGGCCCACCAGACTTCTGATTGGCCTCTGTCACTTCCATATATGCAGATATCCATTAGAAATGGTACTGTTCACTTTTGGGCATATAGCCAGCACCTTGCACACGGCTAACTGATTTGGCATTACAAATCTCTTTCCTTTCTATTCTTTGTCTGAGGCTTGGGTGAGCTCCAGACAGCTACAAGGATCCATATCTTGACCTGTAGCATGAAACTACTATCTCAAGCCTTGCCAGAGTGGTGCTTCTACAGGATGATGCCAAGGCTACTAGCTCCATGTGGCAGGGAGGAGAGGACGTTTAGCAGATGGGTGGAGCAAGACCTGCTGGAGTGTGTTGGAAAGAACAGTTCCTGTCATCCTCTGGGCTGTCTGTGTGCAGCAGACCACAGAGTGACCTTTGAGACAGAGGCAGTGTCTTGCTATATGTATGCAGTGCCCTGCATAACAAAGACCTGGTATCAAATGGGACCTCTAGATGATGCATTGTGAATAACAAACAGCAATAGGCAGAAAGACAAGAGGATCCCAGAGGGTGATGAAACACAGCACAGAGGTTGTAATAATGCAGATGCATTAGTAGTTCTCAATTTATTTCTGAAATAAGCTATTACCAAATATTTGTCTATTTAAGAATTATCAGCTTGATAAATGATGGTTATAAAATGAAAAATCTTAACTGGCTGACCTTAGCCCAAAGAGGAGCCCAAWACTTTAGTAACTATCAAGAGTGAACCCAAATCATATTTGCCATCGTGAAGGTGAGCAAGGATGTAGAAATAATTTTTTTCCTCATAAAATTCAATACATATGGAGAATTTGCAGTTATATTTAGAGAACTAAGAAAGAAGATTACAACATCATTGATGTTTCTCTGTGTATTTGTTACTGTCGCGTGAAGGGAGGGAAAGGGGTTGTGATAGGTAATAATTTTTTACATCAACTCGTGAAGTGATTTTATCATGAAACTAGGCGCTAAGTACCGGCTATCACCACAATGATTGTACTGAGTCAGCAGAACGATATTGTATTGTGAAATGTATGCGCGTGACCTGAAAGGCACCACGTACAACGCAGAGGAAGACGCCAGCTTTCATCCCGACCCCCCCCCAGCAACAGCCGGCGCAACCACAGAAGTTACAGGCATATAAGGGGACTGTGA
>NW_020451241.1:222368-246687 GCF_003343035.1 Apteryx rowi | reverse complement strand
GTGCTCTAGGTGACCCTGCTTGAGCAGGGGGTTTGGACTAGATGATCTCCAGAGGTCCCTTCCAACCTCAGCGATTCTGTGATTCTGTGATTCTGTGAAATAATCAAGGATTTGCAAGCTCTCACCCAGATTTTGTAGCACTTCCTAAGCTCCAAGGGGATTATCTGTTCCAGTTACTATTCAAAGTGATTAAGTCACATGATTTTAAGCACATCACAAATAAGAGACCAAATCTGCTTTTCCTCTGTACAAAACATCTTCACAACAAGTGAATCACTACAACACCTAAATAAGGTAAATTTTATTCTCAGTTCACAGACAAGAGTACAGAAAAAGGAAGACTAACATATTCTTTTCCATCCTGTGAATAAACATCAAAACGAAGACAAAAATTCAGTTCATGGTTTTACGTTCTCATCATTAGAACTCATTTGTAATATATTATCTAAAAAGTATCCTTTAAAACTGATCTAGATTTTTTAACTCATGTAATTTTAAGACAGTCAAAGAGAGATTTAAAGAAAATTCTTCTGGACAAAAATTCTGTACATGAAGTTTAAACTTCTTGCAAATTTCCACCATGGAGTTATAAATGGAGACAATAATTTAGATTTTGACAGACTCCTGGCACTACTTCCCTGTTTTATTCTTATGCATAAAAATCTAACCATTTATTTATTGCAGTTAACAGGATAAAATTACTTTTCTGTTGCTTTTACATTGTTTGAGTGAATACTAATGCTTGCGCATGTAGAGATTACAAGGAGCCATCTATGACCAAAAAAAGAAAAAATCTTAAAGCCTGAACCTGAGCAATAGCAATAAGATAAAATAAAATAATATCTAACTCAGGGAGACAAAGGTTCTTTTCTGTGCCACTGAAGCATCTAAATATTGGCCTTTCGCCCAAAATAGATTAAATTAAATACAAGGAGTCAGCTAATTTAAATTCAGTCTTAAATTTCTTACATAAAAAAGGATGCAGACACTGAAACCAAAACCAAAACCTACTATTCAGGCTCTGATGATAACTTTCACGTATTTCATTTTCATAGACTATCCCTGGTCATTCCAGAAATGCAATATATATCTTTTAATTTCTTTAAAAAATACTGAACTTTGTATATCAGGGGTTCAAATGCAGCACAGTGTGTAACTGTAGTTATTTTATATAACAACTGTTATATACCAACCCTATCATATTTACTATAATCAGTTGTTTTACAAGGGATCCGTGAAGCTTCAGAATTCTTATGCTAACTGGGACAGGCAGAAATTCTTCATAAATGGTTGCAGGACACATGCAGAACAAACTTACTGTATAGGTGATATAAAACCTATCAGGAGTTCCTGCAAAATAAGTCCAATACACCTCAGAGACACCACTCTTCCTGTGCATACTCAGTATGCACAACCCAAGACTCCCAAAACTGCCCCCCGGGCACTGCCAATGTCTCTCATATCCGAGATGCCTACCTCTGTTTAGTGACCTTCCTCTATTTAGTATTTTTCTGCTTCATTCCAGAAGCATACAGAATAGCTTCCCCCCCACAAAAGCCACTGGGAGACCTTTGTGGCCCAAGATGAACTGCTTTGTTTGTGGTATGAAGAAATTCACACTGTGCTCTGTACGTGGAGGTACCCTGGCCTCCAACCTGACACATTTCATAAGTATTTACTTTGAGAAAATCAATGTGTTTTACCACGAGCAAAAAGACCTGAAGGCCATGGTCACTCAATTATTTAAGAGAGATGTATGACACTCCTACTAAAAAAAACCTCACTTCCTCTTCACATTATCTAGTTATTTGTCTCTTCCATAGAGATAAAAATTATAAGTTAGCATCTCTGAGGTGTATGTCCACTACCTTTTCTCTTCCTGTAAACACTCATTCATATTTTATATGTGTACACAGCACACAAGTAAGATGTCATGTTTCCTTCCCTTGAATAAGGTACTCTGCAGAAATAAAGACCTGTGAATTACTTAGCAGAATCAGGCAGTGCTAAGCAAGAAACTCAAATTGTTCTGTTTAAATAAATAAATGAATTAGTGAACTAAATCATGCATCACAAGACAGTAGGAAATAGAATCACTACTAATCCTACCAGCTTTAATTTGTATACTGTAATTCTAGGGAACAAAAGACAGCTGCGATGATGACTGAGGTCTAGTTACATTTACTGTCTGTACATAATAAACTTTGGCCCCAGTCCCAAGTGGTAATCAGCATTTGATAGTCCCACAGCTATCTCGAGGTCCCCCAGATCATAAAATAGTTTGAGGGAACTAAGAGTGAGCCAATCGAGTATTGAAACCTTACTCTCTTAGAGGAAATTTCAAAACAACTATTATATTTCAACAATTTTCTGCTCCCTTGTGTCCTTTTAAAATCCCAGTCTTGGTGTGTTTTTCTGTAGGTCTACACACTGACACCTCCCTGGAGACACTGCCTGTAGTAAGTATGTATTCTAATACTGATTATTCTGTATCATAGCTTATATTTTCCCAGCGTTTTATCATCTGGGTTCCCCAAAATTGTCATATCCCAGGATTTGATTTTCAAAAATATTAGGTGTCCATACTTCCTACTGATATTAATGATGATAGTGATAGGCCATGAAAACCAGCTTCGATTTGTCTCAGATTCAGCAGTCATACTTAACAAATGGATTTGGAACTGTGATCCCGGGGCTTAATATCCATAAATGCCAAGTACCCAGAATTCTAACATGAGCAAAAGTTAGAAGTGCTCACCATTTTAAAAACATAGATTAAAACAACATTTAAAAACTGAAAATACTCCCAGTTTCTTGGTGAATCTCTAGGATATTCAAAAAGCATCTTAGGCTGAAAGTGGCCTTTGATAAATTTGGGTAGGTAAAAGTTTTAATTATTACACAGATTACTCTTTCATTTACTATATACGGAATAATCATTTGTCTTTCATTCTAGGTTAACCTGATACTAATTCTAACTACTTTGTAAATTAACCTGTAGTAGAGCTCATTACTGCTGCTAAACTTGAAGGTTTGCATTAGGACATATTAGAAATCTCTAATTTCAGAAATTTATAATTAAATTATAAAAATGTTTTTAAGGCTGCTACACATTCTTGGCAAACTCCACCTATTTACCTGCACTTTCAAAGTTCTTACCATTCTAACATCAGAGCCAATGGGGTATTTTTAAAACCCAAATTCAACAAGACAGTTTGAATTTTACAGAGAATGCAAAATAATTACACATTACTGCCTTGTTCCCAGATAACGTCATCCTAATACCAACCTCAAGCAAATGCTTCACATGCAAACTGCTTTTTCAGCCACTGTGATGCAACCACTTCACCCTGGTTCTTCCATCAACTGTGGTGCAATGCTGTTCCCTTCTGCACACGGGTTTGCAATGGTAATTGACCATACAGTGATTAAACAAATAAAAATGTGTTCCTATAACTTATATATTGGGTAAGAGCTTGAGCTACAAAAGCGCGGCTGGGCTTCATAGTATCATCCATCTCAACCGCTTTGTGTTCAGCAAATTAAAGAAAAGTTAAGATGTGAAAAACTTACAATACTGGTTCTTGGTCTATATGTGAATGACATAAATCTTTGATGGGTTAAGATCACATTTTTGTTTGTAGTGATGTAGAATGATGGAATCAAAGATCACTTCAAGTCAGCATTCAGCTTTTCATGCTCCACAAGACTGAACAACAAATTCTTCCCCCACCACTCTCATACTGGACATTATGATAAATAATAAATCAGAACTATAAAGCAGAAATATGGAGTGCCTGAAAGTTAATGTTCTGGTGGATAATATTGTGCTATGCATCAAGCCAAATATTTTGGTCCTTTCTACTCAATGCAGGAATTCAGCCTAACTTCTGGAGGGGAAAGAAACAAAAAACATTTTTAGAAAACACCTATTTTCAGTAAACTCAGATCTCGCCCCTGTAAATGGAGTAATGAGAATGTCTGGTATCTTAAACTACAAACAACAGAGTGGAGCATGTTATGTTTTCAGTTTTGACCATAAATTCAGAGCAATTCCACAGCAGATTTAATCAAAGCTTACACTGTCTTAATTGACAGCAGATTTTGTCCCCAAAACTGTATAAAAATCCTCAAGTACACATATAATCTATTTCAGCCCATTTACATCTTGTATTTGTTCAGGTAGGTGATCTTTCCTATTTCTAAGTGCACAATGCAGATTAAGGATTTTAAAGAACTGTTTTTTCAAGACTATCCAAATAAACTGGATGTAGTTTTGTAAAATCAATTTGAGGCAAAAGTAAAAAGCAAGACACCATATCTCACATAAAATCTGAGAATAATAAACAATCTCAACCCTGAAATCTAAAATATGTAACAAGCTATCTAACAAATACCAAGGAGTTTGAAAGAGTGCATAAAATAATCAACATCTTCAGAAAAATGCTGGAACTCATTCTCTTTAATATAAAACAGAAGGATCAAAGGAGTCATTTATACTCATGACTATTTTTGCAAAAAACACCTTCATTTTGAATCAAGTTTAAAACATGTTTATGAAATTGGACCTTATCTTTTTCTTGCCTCATTTCATATCTATCTAGAACTCTTGAATTTTACTGAATTGATACTGAATTGACTCTGAGACCAGATTTTTATAATTCTCTTCACTTTCAGTGCTGCCTCTGCAACAAACAGCAGAATGCCTGTAACCATGAAAATGAATGAAAATGAAGTGCAAAAGCTCAGAAGGGCAAAGAAATACAATGGAGAAAGCAGATTCCTTATAAAGAAACAGTATAGATAAATATCAGAATTAGAAAAATGTAGAAGGAGAATAACAAAGTAACGCAGAGATGTATTTTTGGCCAGATATCTTCCAAAATGTTCACATACCCTCAGGAGAAAAATCTAGTGCAAAGATAATGATCACAAACAACAGCATTAGCTTCTACAACCACAGTTCTGTTGGAAAGTGAAGAATTAAATTGTCTGGAACTATCCCTGAGTCCAAATATTTGGCCATAGGTATTATATAAATGCTTAAAGAAAACCTTCAGTGTATGTTCTGCATTGGTAAAAGGATAAGGATAATATATTCTGTAAGATTCTTCTTTACTTCTCCCAACTTGCAAAGAGAAATCACCTCTCTGGAAAACTAATAATAACAGCAAAGAATTTTGTAAGCAAGGGGAAAAGTCTATACTTGCTATGCAACTAAAAGAGAAAAAAGAAAAAAAAAAGATACAGTAAAAAAGATCACTGCCTTGATTAGAATATTGCCTCAAAACTGATATGAGAAACATCCTGAACCAATGAGTTAAATATACAAAATGAAGAAGAAAAAACTACACACTTGAACTAAAAACACTGTACTTTCTCTCTTGTGTACACAGGATCTGATTCAGTCTTCAGGGCTGAGTTTTCAAAGATCAGGCCAGTATTGAATAATTAACAACTACATGTCTCTAAGTCATAATACTACCACTACCCTTACCACTAGTGACCCTTATCACGATTGCAGCTGCATGCATCATGATTATTAATGGAGTTACCTTCATGACATCTTTCTGGGGGACAAACACATTATTAGTTTAATATTTTGCATTATTTTATTAATAAAGGTTATCATTGGGGAACTAAGGCAGAGAGACCAAGAGATTTGTTTAAGGTATTTAGAGAACCAGACTGAGCCCTGATCTCCTGAGTGCCTGCCTATTGCCTAATCTAGTCAAATATCTGAAAATCTGCACCACTGCACATTTCACACACCACATTTAAAATACTGGCAACTACTATTTGACAGTGTAAAACAAGCATCAATCGTGATACTGACGTTATCATATCTCAGTGCTGTATCAAACAGCATATGTCATATACCTCTGCTCTTTTGTCATAACTATAACATAGACATCTTTGTATATACAGTTGCACGTAAACATGCATAAAGTGAGTGTCCAAAAAGTGATGCACTGGTTTGTCTTAATATATTAAGATGAGGCTATAAAGATGTGAAGGAAGCCATATGTTTTCATGTCTCCTTACAGATGGCAAAACTACCCTAAGTGAAGCTGGGTCAACCTCACCAGCTTTGGAGGCCAACTCTATAAATTGACCTCTCATTCATTGGCAACAAGAGCCTTTTTCCCATCATGAGCCCTTCCTCTGCAAGGAGCACCCCTTTCCTGACCAACTCTCCCCTTTATTGATAATCCAGCCTCTCTCCTGCTTGCAGCCGTGCCTGCAGCCTGCCTCCAATCCGGCCTCCATGCACCCAGCTACCACCTGGCAGCACTGAAATCACTGCTTGGTCCCGGGCACGGAGACCTGTTAGGCCCAACGCAGCATGCCTGGCTGTGGCATGGGAGACATGGCAGGGGACATTCATCTTCCCTTCCAGCAGTAGCCAGCACCTGCCAGTCCCACGCTGATCCCCTGTGTAGAGGCACCTTGGTTCCCTTCACGTGGCTGCGAGGCAGATGAGCTGCAGGAGAGATGTTTCCAATCTCCATCAGCTGCAAGCTAAACAATGCTGCCAAGTTTTTAAAACATCACATAACTTGTAATAGATTAAGATTATTCTGAATATATCTGACAGCAGTAACACTTTCTTTACTTCCCTTTTATTTGCTTCTTTTCTTTTAGTTTTGGGTTTTGGGTTTTGTTGATAGGTTTACTCCTTATGACAGTATCTTTATGCTCCTCAGGACTGCAAGATTTTTTCATTCTATGTGCAGTAAGTGCCATGGATAGCAACAATGCAATACATTATATATTAAGTGTTCTGGAGTTTGATCTATAGAATATATCACATATTTAAAAGACAGGGCAGAAGCATAAAAAGAGCTAAGTGCTCAAATGTCTTTGAAACAGTGAAATTATGCACATAGCTCCCTTGCTCCTTTCAAATCACAAGACTGAAGATTGCAACACAGGAAAATGTTTATCTGATCAATGCTGAACATACTCCAATGTACAAGTAAAGATCCAACATACAGAATCAGGGAGTTACTCTGGATATGTGCTGATGTAGTACAGAAAACCTGAAGCTTTTATGCCAATATAATGAAAAAAGCATGCTCTAAATCAGAGAAAATCACAAGAAGATGACATTTTATATACAGAACATGCTAAAACACTTGGATGAAAAACAGATTTTTTATTCAGAAATTCTTGATTCTGTTGGTTTAAGTCAAATTCTTAATGTTACTTTAACTTAGGTATGTATGTATTAAATATACAGCTTCTCCAAAGTTTTTTGTTATACAGATTCACAAAAGTTGGGAGGTACACAAAATTTTATTAGACTAAGCACATTTATTTCCTTTGCTGAGCTGAATTATACTGAATGATTAAGAATAACAAACAGCTTTAACAAGCTGTTAAAATGAGCCTTTTCAACTAATATCCACATGTCAGTTCTGGCTTGCGAGGCACCACTGAGGAGCTTGCCAACAGCACTGGCCTCTGCCCCACTCGCAAAGCCTGTGGGACATGCAGCCTAGCACGAGGAGGTAGAGGCACAGAAAAGAGCTAATTAGTGGGTATTGTGATAAACCCTTTGGGTCAGCAAGCTGTTGACTCATTGCTAAAGCAAAGTCTCGGCACTGGGCTCCAGCAGCGGGAGGGCATATGCGGCTGAGCCAGGCCAGGGAAGCACTTCTTTACAAAACACAGCGTGAAGTCCCTGGTGGATTCTCCCTCTTCAGGTGCCAATCCAGCTGGAAGGGACATTAGGGGAAAGGACAGAGGGGAGAAAAACAATGTTCCTCTCTGGAGACTGGACTGTGCTGCCAGCAGAGGGGAGGAGGCTGTCCCAGGACTGAAAGCCAACTGCCCTCCTTCTCCCATGGTTTCAAAAGCACAGGGGGTTGGAATTTTTTCCATGGGGAGAGCAACCTCCCTCTACTCTCCCATGGGATGAAATGATCCCACCTTCCCTTCCCACAGTCAGGACTAAGGCACTAGCTCCAGTCCTCTTCCACTTCCCAGGCTAGAGCAGGGGTAAGTAACACAGCCCTATTCCTTCTCTTGAATTGGCACCAGGGCTCCAAAAGGTGCCACATCTCCAGGTCCCAGGGATGCATCCCAGCTCTTAAGTGTTATGCTATTTGCCCAACTGGAGTCCAGTGTTAGGACACATAATCTGAAAAGATGTAATGGTAGAGGAAATTCTTGTGCAGTAACACCAGTACCATAGACTGACAAAAGCTTTATATCTCCTTAGGTAGCTGGATGGAATTACTCAGCACTATCTTCCATTCCTAGCTCTTTTTTTCCTCTTTCCTCATTTTTCTTTGCTAGCCAAATTATTCCTTATATTTATAATAAGCAATTACAGAAACACTCCCCAAACGTTGCTGAAGAACAAGACAATCCAGAATTTCCTTGTTTCATGAACAGTTCTAAGACAGAACTAAATTACAGGCGTTGCTTGTGGAAGGCTTCAGTAAGCAAAACTCAATTATAAACCTTTAGAACACAGTTGTAACACACTGAAATACAAGATCTACAAACAGTCAGTTGGAAATTCCCCTACAACAGAAACACAAAATATTCCACATTATGTTGTGAACTTGATAATACTGGTATAAAATCATACTGAATAGTTGATATTGGCACATGAAAACAAAGCAAAGCTCAGCAGGACACATGAAATTATGCATTTCCAATGTAATTCCAACTGGTATAGCATAAATCAGCATGGGCATGTAATTCTTGGCTGTCTTGCTTGACATCAGTGAAACAGAAATTCTCTGTTGTTGCAGGTGCTTTGCAAGCAAACATGACGTCTAGCTGATTATTAAAAGACAAACTTACATTTCAAAGGAATTCACTTAAAGGAATATCTTCAAGTTAAAGAATAAAAAATCCAGGTGGCAGTAGTTATGATCATCCCTGGAATGGAGCAGTCAAACTATTGCATTATGGCACTAGATGGCTGGTAGAAATAGGATGGCACTAGAAATAGGCTGATCCTACTAGCAGCCTCCAGCCGGCTTGTGAAGTGTTTCTGGTGATGACAGCTGCTTCCAGCTGGGCCAGTCACTGAGCAGCTCAGCATGGGGAACTCCATTTGGCTGGTATGTTTTAAGAAATTACTGTGTATGTGTCTCATCCTGAAAGCTACAGAACACCTGCAACTTATGCTGAGAAAACTACAGTTTCTAGCCCCTCAAAGCCAAATGCTAAAGGTATAAGACCCATAATATTATTACTCAAAATGATTATTAATTTTCCAAATATAGGAGTAAAAGTCTTTATTCTTTATGCAAAGTCCAAAATGCAGGAAATATTACACAGAACTTAAAAATGGAGCCCCTCAGCTACGGGTCCCTTTTACTTTTTTAGGTATGTTTACATAAAGTTCAAAGGCTTCAAAACAGTCAAATAGCCCTTGTGGTCTGCAGGTTAAAGTAGCAAGAGAAAAAACAGGGGCTGGAGGAAAATCTAGCATTTGTAAATTAATCTATATAATATAATTTATGCATTTGATTTAGAAAAGAATTCCTGCAAATTCAACAGACATGCTTTTCATAATAGAAAAACATAAAAATAGCAATCTAAAATATAGAGGAATTCCTGACTCGGAGAATTGAGTGAGCTGTCTGTTTTTTCCTCTGTTTTGCTGCCCCTCTAAAAACCTCTTGTACAAATCATGCACTGCAAGTCCACCTTCCCTAACTGCAGGCTGCATTCAGGACACAGCAGTATCTGTAGCTGCCAGCCCACAAAAAAAATTTGGGCTATGGAGACACAGGCTGTTCGTGGATTTGATCAGAAATTGTTTCTCAGCAATGACACACAACACCGTTTTAAGACAAAACATGAATAAACACGTGCATAAACTTTCGACACAGAGCAATGCCACACTAGTTCTGTGACCCATCAGATCTTAGAAGACAAACATGATGAGATGTGGTCAGCTCTTGCTGGGAAGGCCTCCAAACAAGAACTTAAAAGCTGCAACTAGTTGGTGATTTGCTGACTGAATCCATGGCACTCTTCTTTCTCTGTGTGTAAGCAGTGCCCAGCAAGGTGGCAAAAAGCACTTGCTTTCAGGCTAGACAGATATAACTAAATTGAAGAAGACTGGTCAGAAAATAAGAATACTGCTTCAAAAAATTTTTGAAGTTTTGACAGTGGTTTCATTCTGAATTTGAAAAATATAAGGAGAAGAAAAAAGGCAATCTTTAAGATATTAGATGAAGAATTCCTATCCAGGCCTAGTCCTGCATCAATGGTCACTGGAGATTACTATATGGACCTGCTCCACCAGATGGTCTCAGAGACAAATTAGGAGTCAATTCATGCTACTTGTTTGAAAGCATGTCTTTAGAGACAGCTTGGAGGTGCCTCATCTGATCCTCCCAAGGGAAAGTTCAGGTCCCCTAATGCTTTGATAGCTATCCACAACTCATTCATCTGCTATGCGACGTGGCTGGATGCACTGCACTGTGCAACTTTGGCTATCCTATCCTTCTGATGACAACGCGAGAGAGAAAGAAAAAAAAAGACTCAGGATTTTCCACTGCAGGATGGACCTCAGCATCCTTCAAAGACAGGCATCTGCATCTCCTGCCACAAGGACAGATGGAGTGTGCAAAGAGCCTGAAGGCTGGCTGAATTCAGACTGCATACAGGACAGCAAAGACCTGACGTGGTCTTGGGAGGGGAATGATCCCAGTGCTATTCTGACAGGCACAGTTTGGACCTGCAGTATCACCATGCTCTTCATAGGAGTATGGTTTGTTAACTCTGGCACCTGGGCCAAAGTCCAGCTCATCTCGCCTATTCTCTGGTAACACTGGCTGCACAGTGTATTACACATTTTCTGTACCATACTGTTGTGTAGTATTGCTATGCACTGCTAAACAGCTGCTGTTTTTCAGGTCAGAGGCGACAGCTTTTCAAGGATTCCTATATCCTTTTCGTCCTCAGTCCTACAAATGACTGCACCTGTAAAGAGCCTCAATGAATTAATGATGCAAATGCAGGGCAATAGTGTGCCCATGATCAACTTCAGAATCAAGGTCCTAGTGGACTAACTACATAATGTATTCCACGTTGAAGGGTGCTGCACAGTGAACAGTACTACATCGCTGTCAAAAGGAGACATGAGTATTTTCATCAATTGAAGTGTACATAATGTGCTACACTGAATTGTGCCACTTTTTTGTAAAAGACCTAGAAGTATTGTGCTACTTAAAAAGGAGATTAAAAAAAGGATATGAAAAGAAACACGAAAACAATTGACCTAAATATCTTTTGTGATTGCAGAACCTCAGCTATATGGAATTGAAAAAGAAGGGTGGATTCAGCCATTCTGAGAAAGACCTAAGTCTAGCCGCTCATTCAAGGGAAATCCTATTCTGATCTCTCACTGATCATGTCTTTAACACTGTACGAGTCCTAAGCATGGAAAGAGGAGGATATAGAGATCCTCTAGAGGTTTCTCAAACTTTGAAAGAATTACAGTGAAATGTACTTACCAGTTCAGGCAGACATACATCACACCAGGTAAGTGTTAGAGCTAGTGGGAGGGAAGATAGTTTGCTGTCAGAAATGAGAAACCAGTGCCAAAGGGAAGGGGGTGAAAGCAGAAAGAGGAACTGGCAGTGCTCCAAGGAGGGATGAAAGAACAGAGCCACAAAGGTATAACCATGTTATGGTGTAAATGGAACTGAAATTGCCTTAACAGAGCCCTGCTTAAGACTATGAGATATCCTGGCAAAATCAAGACAGTCTAATTTCTTAGTGATTTGTCAGAAATTTGGAGGGCATGTCACCTGACATCTGTAAACCCTAGCCCAAACTTTTTGCAGGTTGGGCTAAAGCTAGGATTCTGTCAATTGCTCCACCTGATTTGAGTTAAAAGATGTCAAATTCAGGGCTGTTAAAGAAACCACCATTGATCTGAGCTGATCTGAAGTCCTCCAGCACTGTTAAAAATACAAGAGGATCTCATAGGAGATTTCAGGTTTTTTTATTATTATATTGTACATGTCAATTGGCAAACCAAACTCTGCCTGAGGATTTTTGAGGACTCCTCATATTTCCAAAACAAATGAGATGGGCTCTTTTTGTTTGGTTGGTTGTTGTTTAAAAAAAAACAAAAACAAATGTATGTGTAATTTGCCACAGTTCAGGCAGAGGCTTTAACACCCAGGAGAATTTTAATAAATGTATCATACAGTGTGGCTGATGTCACTTGTATGTCCAGTTAACACTGCAAACAAACATAAGTATCTCATTAAAATATATAAATTTGTATTACTTTGGTTTCCTACACTTTACTGCTTCCACTATATTTCTGAAATATATTTTATTTTAGGAGACAACATTCAATCACACACTTTCTTCTGTACAAGTCTTTGCATGCTTCTGCTTCATTGTTTTTGAAAAAGCCTTTGGTTTACATGATGAGTAAACTGTATTTGAGATTTATCACTGAATGGAAGAAACTTAAATTAAACACCTACAAAAATATTTTACTCAAGCAATCAATAGAATTTCTCAGTGAGCAGGAGTTTTCTTTTGCAGTTCTAAACCTTACATAATCTTCGGTTTTGTGTGCCTTTACTTGGATGCAGTACTGCTTGCATAGACTTTTAAATTACATTGCAGGGTTCTTGACTCTGTTATTGATTGATCTGAGATTTCAGGCAAGTCGTTTCATCACTATGTGGTTCTGTCTCTTTCTACCCATCTACTGTGTCTAACTAAGCTCTATAAACTCTTCGGGGCAGTGACTGTTTCTCCCTGTCAACTTATAGTACTTGTCTCCATGATAACTGATTTCAGTTGTCTTGATACACTAAAAGTAACATTAATGTTTTAGGAAATTATTTTTTAAAGAATAAAAAGAGAAAACTAAGCAATCGCTTAGTGCCAATTCTATTGGTAAATTGTACATCTTTTGATAGATCCATTCCTTCTAAAAAGCTTAGCAGACTTTAAATAATATACAAACCATAAAAAGACAGTACCCATGCTGAAAATATAATTATGACCATTGTGAAACACAGCAATTTCCTAAGAGTTTTTAAGAACAATATCTAATAGCCTAGATTAGGAAATCGAAAATGCAATGGAGTTTCATGCAGGCCTAGCTTTCCTCCTTGCACTGAAATTTGCTGAGGTTGGTTAGGACAACAAGGTTAACTCCCTGTTGGGGAAGTCTGAATACATCTTTTTGTAAAAGATTTTTAGAATCTGGAAGCTGTTCAGATAGTTTAATGACAAGAATAATATTAGTGTCTAGAGAGATATATGTGAAGACTTCTGTTTTAATGTCTCAGCTGCAAATCACTTTCCCAGAAGCATTCGCCTCAATATCCCCGGCTAACAATGTGCAGATACAAAAGGAAAAATTTTGCAACTCAGTGGAGCCAATTCCCACAGCAATTGGTCAAAAATCTGCTTACTACTTACTAGCAATCTACTTATTGTTAACCCAGTTGAACCCTGGGGGATTCCTTTTGGGTCTGTCACATTTCCTAAAAGAAACTGGTACTGCTCTGTTCACATGCAGAGGTGCTCTCTTAGATTAAAAAAAAAAAAAAAAAAATTAGTTGCTGCAACTCTTGCATCCAGAAACATTAATTTTATTACCCTTAAACACAAAACACAAACACCAACCCCTATCAACACAAAGCAGTTGTAATACTTCTTGAAGTCAGATTAACTGTATGCAAAAGCCTACAATATTTCATACAGATATATAAAGCAGACATTTTTAAATTCTGTGGGTCCCTCTGATCTGAAGAAGAGTTATTTCAGTACATAAGTACCACAGGCATAACATAAAAACTCAACATAAATATAAATTCAGAAGACCTTTTAACTAATACTTTAATTATTGACTTTAATTTTAATTAAAAAAACCAACATCTTCATTTTACTTTATTTTCCCAACAAAGCCTCCAGTGCTGTACTGCAATTTTTTTCCTGAAATCTTTTATGCTATTTTTACTGGAAAATGACCAAATAGATTGAGTGTTGAAAAAGCTCTTTTCACTGGCTTATCAGAAATTCCAGTAATTCTTCTAGAAGTTTACAGGGGGAAAATGTTCTTCCACAAGTAAATGGAGCAGATAATAAAAATGGAATTGTTCAGGAAATATATTCTCTGTATATAGTACAGCTAAGGTTTTTTGAACTGGCTTCACTATCAGTATCTGTAATGGAAAGACCATGAGAGCAGTGCTAGCAATAGTAGAAGCTCTAGGCATAGACATAGGCATAACTGGGTATTTTCTCTGAATCATACTGCTCAAATATTGTCTCCTCTACAGCTTCTATCACTAAGACTGAAATATTGTCAACTAAAGTTACAGATCTTATGCTAAAGTGATATTGAATATTTCCAGTAATTATTACCAAAACAACATTATGGCTAACTGAATTTAATGTGAATACTTACATTGCCATAGAAACTACAGACTCCCAGCTTGAAATTGTCATGCTAGTCGCTATAATAAAGGCAGTTCCTCTCACCAAAAGGTTTCAGACTTTATGCAAGAGACAACAGGCAGATATAACAAACCCACATGGAAAAAGAAATCAGAAATACCAGTAAAACAATCACTGTCAATATAATGAACAGTAGTCACAGCACACCACCGAATATTGTCAAGGGTGTAGTAGTCATCTTAGCAGAATGGAGTTTTAAGCAGAGCTTTGCAGAAGAGTGGCATAGTGGCTGTGCAGGAAGTTTTGGGGCTAATTACACTTCACCTAACCAAGGTCCATGATAATTTATATCAAAAAGGTGTTCTTCACTTCCTGTCCCGATCTGCTACAAGCAGTTAAACAGCGGCTGCCTGTTTCACTCCCCAAGGATTGCACTTAAATGATGTGAGCACAGAGGTGCTGTATCAGGTTATTAAGTTTGTAGCAGGTCCCTGCTACACTTTGAAACATAAAATGCTGCTCTCATAAAAATATAAGGAAGATTAAAATATAAAGGGTCTAATCCTTGTTTTCACTAACATACCATCTTGGTAGCATAAAAGAGGCTTATATGATATTTATTAATGCTGATTTAGCACAAAGAAAGACTTAGAAAGGACACAACAGAAACGAACACAGTCATTCCATTTAATATTAGTTAACAAACCAGGCATGTGAATGTAACACATGAGAAAATATTTAACGCAAATCATACAAAGGTATGAACAGGACCTTTCTTCAGTTTTCAATCTGGGTTGAAAACCAAGTAACACAAATTATCTGTGTTGTAAAAACCTGTATGTGAAACGATGTCCTGGAATGGAATGGATATGCTAATTTTGTTCCCTTTTAGCTTCTCTAGGAAGAGTTAGATGTGCCTTTATAAAATGGATATATCAATTGCAAGGAAATATGCAGATTAATTCATGATTGCCAGGACTGAAAAGAAGCTGGAAGAATTTTTATTTTTTTTTTAAATGCATAAAAATGTGTAATTAAGCAAATAATCATCCATATTTTACTTTGACCAATGCAATTACAATGAGAGATATGAAGATACAAGGATTAAATAGGTGAGTAAATAAAAGATGGCTGGCATCTGTATCTGTTTCCAGGAAGGATTTCCACTCTGCAATACCAATGTTACATTAACACAACTATACAGTTTATTTGCTAGTATACAGTGTGGAAAATTTTGCTCATTATATTCCTACTATTTTTTTTTCAGTTATTCTGCTAATCAGAGCCAATATATCAGCATTACATATAACTATAAAATCTATTTCTTGGGGTTCTTTTCTGTCCCCCCCCCCCCCACATACTGAGGACATGGCTATAATATTTTTCCATCCTGTGCTTTATTATTAAAAAATAATAATAACTTGCTAGGACTCTGCAGATAGTGAGTGATCTCAATTTTGTCGCCAGTACCCTACCTAACAGACCTTCAAAGGAAAACTCTGGCCCGCAGCGAGACAACCTGAGGACTCTGTGAACATTTTATTAATTCTGGATAATTCAGTGAAATTACTGCCATCAATGGCTATAGAGACTATGGTATCTTGTCAAGGCTGTGTCACATATCTCCCAGACCAGGGACAATGGGAGACTTGTACCAGGCTTGCTCTCATGCAAACAGGAACAAGCTGGAATAAGGGAATGCCAATATTCTGAGTCAAATCAAGTTTCCTGTTTGCTTTCTGAAGTAGATTGGAGCTTAGAGCGTAGAAATCCCTTACTTGCAGTAAACTAGTTTGTGCTAATCCAGACCTGAAAAAGACATGCTACCTGAAAGAGTCAGCGTGAATTCCAGGGACACAAGAATATGTGAGTGGGGGAGAGGAACCAAGATGGATGCTTTCGTAGCAGAGACACTGTGGGAGCAGACATGAAAGAAGGACATTGGTGGCAGGTAAGACTCGTGATTTGTAGGAGAGATTAGGTATTGGGGGAAGGGGATCCTGAGCTCCTTAAAGTATTTTGAGCCAGGGTGATTCAACAGTGTTAAAAAAATGTAATACAGAAATGTATGCAGCCGTTATTTCACCTACGTATTTTTTCTGCTAGTGGACATAGAGTCACTCTTTTTTTTCTGCAGTACACAAAACACATGTATGTTTGTTTTTTCTTCAATTCTCAGATGGTCTTGTATATGCGAACTGTTACCCTTGCTTCCAAAGGTCAGAAATATGAAGAGAAAGGTGATTCAGTTATTTAGTGCTTGTGGGCCAGCACTACTCCTGAAGCCCAAAGACATCGCAACCATTTTGGCATCAGAGAAGAAGAATGCAGATGGTGAGCCAGAGAGGTCAAGGTGCCGCCTTAGCAGCGAGGGACCCAGCATGCACTTCTGTCATGGTGGCAACTAAACACTACATGGTAAATCTCCATCCTATTTTGCAGGGGGCACCATTTGTTTCATCCTATCTTGGCAAAAACTTGGAACAGAAGCATAGATCCCTTAGGAACAACTCACAGTTTCAGCTAAAGAGGAAGGAATGCTAATTTTTCATTGGAAAGAGTCAATTGTAGGTATTTTTGAGGGCCAGCCCTAGGCCAGCATAGCATTTCAATGTATTTTGAGGTACCAAGAAATACCTAGGAAATGCACATTCTCTGTTGACTTCTCAATGCTGGAGAATCTCTCTTGGAGACCACAACATGTGGTTGCTAAAACCAATAATATTTTAGTTTAATAACCTCTTTGGATTTTTTGCTGTGACTTTCTCTCCTACATTTTTCTTTCTTCATTTTCCTCCTTGTCTTTTTTTTCCCTTCCTATCGAGTTCATGCATTGTGGAAATAACCAAAGACATCCAGCAGAAATATCTGAAGCTGATAAGTAGAGTGAAATAGTACTACTCATGTATTACTAATCATAACCTAAATATGAATGAGAAAATACCTGGAAGTGCCACACTGACAGCAACACACCTTTTGATAAAACTGTCTGGATCCAAGCAATCTGCATGTTCTGAATAAATAATGCATTTGTGATTCATTTACACAAAGTAAAAAGAGTAAATACATGGCAGATTTACACAAACAGCAGGCTTCTATCAACTAAGCTTCTAGTGAAGAGCACAAATTATGGATAGGAGATTTAAATAAATGGAATATTTTAGGCTAATGTTAAAAGAACATTAAAAATCATTAAAAATTATGGTTTTGGAGATTATCATTTACTAATGGGAATTTTTGTCCAATTTAGGAGTGCTAGTTCCTTTTTATTAAAGCCCTTCACTTTCTTTTCTTTTGCTTCTGTCTGCCATTTCACTCTCTACTGTGGTAGCTCCAGCTGACAGTGAGAAAGCTGTACAAAGGGCCTGAAAGACTATTAGATCTTCTTACTGGGTAGATTTCCGTGAGGTTGAAAGCAAGCCGGTTTGTAACAAATCACTTGTGCCGAAGAGATACTGTGACACTGAAGATATTCTGTGCATTGCAGAGGTGGGTAGATGACTTGGGATGGTATCCCTTGCAATTTGAGAAAATTCAGTTAAGGCAAGCTTTGCAATGACATTCAGCAACAAAACTGGAGATGGACACTTCACTTTGCCACTGAAATCAATACCTTTAAACTCTGCACTAGAGACTGCATATGCTTCATTAGCCACCTAAGAAATAATATTGAATCTGTATTCAATATTATTTCAAAGTTTATGATGATTTTATTTCCTACTGCAGAAGAGTACAATACTGTACATTGCTTGGCCATCAGAACAAATGGATTCATTTTAAGTACCATATACAGACACATCAAAACTTTTATGACGAATATTTTAGATTACTACTCTAAAGACCATAAAAATCATTAAAAAATTACTTTCTAAAAGCAATACTGCAGTCTTACACCACTCAACCTAAAGATAAAAATTCCTACCTATATCTCTCAAAAATATGTACACAGATATATATGTGCTCATATATTTATAACCATATATGTATCCTGCAAATACATTCTTTAATCAAATGACTCATTCTATCCTAAGTTTATCCTTTAAAAGACAGTCCCATTGATTAAAATATGGCAATGAATAAATAATTAAGAAATTAACCCTATTTCGTTTCTAGATATGCTATTCTTTAATATACTTTCAATGGCAAATTAAACTGCTTTCACTCAGAAAAATATTACAAACGTATACAAATATGCAAAACAACTTCCAAAAGCAGTTAGACTTTCTTCTTGTTCACACAGTATAGTCATATCAAAAATCGGCTATCCTGACTCATAGAAGTGAGATAAATATCAGGTTCATATGGTTAAATAAGGCATTTCCAGTTTGCATGCCAGATACATTAATCCCAAATAAAAAACTTTTGAAAAGAAAAATCTAAATTCTCCAATAATTTTTCATTAGAATTGGAAGAAAAAACTTTTTTCCTGAATGTTAAAACAGTAAACAAGTAGCACTCTGTCCTCAGATCATTGCCTTGACGCCTTCCAGTAATAAAAAAGGACTCTCCTTGTTCTTCATTAGTTTATACTGTTATGAGGAAGAGAAGAACAAGAAACATCTGTTTCCACAACTACTGCAGCACTTTTGTTTCCATCATCCTTTCTAAATCACCGCCATGACCATCTCTTCATAGAAATCCCTCCTGAAGAAGAATTCTTCCATGTATACACTTCTTGTATACAAAAAAGTAGATAAATAATCAACTCCTGCAAGTCATGAAAGGAGCTCCCTATTTGTAAGGAGCAGGGAAAAGATCATGAACACTGAAACCAGAAGCTCAGAGTCCATACCTTTAGGAGATGCTGAATTAATGCAGGTGAGGTTACAGGATATATAAAATAAGTTGTTTGATGTCAATAATATCAACAGGTAGACAAGTGTCAGTGTGAGATGAACTTAACCATGAGTGACTCAACAAAATCAAGCAGAGCACTCTCAATTATTTCATTTCTTCAAGGAAATGATGAACTAACAAAGTCATGGCCCCATACTTTAATGGCACAGTTGCAATTTTCAAAGTGAAAGACTGATGAATATAATTCTATTGCCAGTGTACATACAGAGTTCCTGACATGAAATATCATCTTTCTGGAGGAGTTACAGAATAGATCACTTGCCACATGAGTTAGAAGTCAACTTCAGTGGTCTTTAAATTAAGATGGACAAGCACAAAAATGACAAAGTAAGGTAAAAAGAGAACTTTGAATTTAATTTCTAGAGTTAGTTAAATCTTAAGGAGTATAAGTTAGGAAAAAAAGATTGGGTTTGAAGTACAGTATTTTTTTCAAAGAATATCTTTGCAATATATACCAGAAGTGCAACCACAGGTTTATTCATAGTTCTCTGTGTTTGTTTTTTGCAGGATACCGTGATATTTTTTTATTCGGGAAAATAATGCAACTTCCTATTATATTGTTCTTCATATTAAGGAAGAAAATTTATTCCAGTGTTCACACCTTAGAAGCTAGTATATATTGATACTCAGGAAGAGAAAACACAAAAAAGACATACTGTATGCATATAGTATTTTAACAAACATAGAAAAAATTATTGAAGATTTTAAATAATGAAAGAAGTTTAATAAAAACATAATAAAACATACGAAAATGTGTGTGATAAAATATTAGTATTTTCATACAGAATTTAACTAGCTGACATGCTATTTGTGCGTGCAGGGCAAAACTTTGGAAAACCAAAACATTACAGTACTTCACTGTTGAAAGGTGTGTCTCAGACATTGAAGAAAAAAAAAGTCTGTTACCTGCAGTCTAGGTTTTAATGGTGGAATTCAGAAATTAATTAGTTAAAAAACAAACAAAAAAAACCCCAAAACAAGAAACTTATATACACTCCTAAGTCTCTGAGCCACAAATCACTGGGTGCGGGGACAGGACTGTCCCATCCCTTCACTCTTCCCTGAGAAACCACTGTTGCCACTACCTGAAACAGGACACGGGGCAAGGTGGACCTGCAGTCTGCCCACCCACGGATGTTCTTCTGTTCCTTACGAGAGTCCTGATCTTCTCCTGACTGGGAAAGTACTTGGAAATATGCCTAAATCCATCCATACCCAGCAAATCATTTTAACATATGCTTACTGTTAAGCAGATGACTGGAAGGTAAAGTTTTTTAAGTCCCTACTTACATTATATGCACTACATGCTTTTTTGCATAAGTAGCTAAAGCATTATGGATTGACGTTTAAATAGAAATTTGACAGTTTAGAATTAAATCAAAAATATTAGTAAGTATCAATCTATACATCAGTGTTACTGACTTTGACATCTAGTTTCATATCGGTGATGTAACTAGTTAATTACTTTTGAAAATAAATGAAATTGTTCAGTTAGTCAGATCAACTGGTTACTTAATATGCCAAAAACATTTTGCTTGAGGAAAAGATGTCAGACATTTACAGGACAAAATCTGTTCTATTGTTCCTGAATACTAAAATCCATGCTTTCAGACCACTCATTGGGATACTGCTGATTGTATCTGTGGAAGATTATAACTCTACGCAAAGAATGATCCTGGCTTATGCAGTACAATTGAATGGGCTGTTCCTGCAACTCTTCAAACTAAAATCAAAGCTGTATTGGAATCTGTGCGTATCCTGGGCCTGTGCTGTCTACTGATGGGAATTACTGGAGCAAGAAAGACATTATGGATTTGAGACAGTAGTGATGAACAGAAGGTGGAATTGGGGACATCAGTTTTCCTCACATGGCTCTTCTCAGATTGATTACTTATCTAAATTAGGATGTCTTTCCTTAACACATTGCTACTCTTACAAATATGCATCTGTGCACTTGGGAAGAATGTAGTCTTTAATCTAAAATGTTTCACATATAAAAACAGTTACATGTGAAATTAAGAAGTATTTCTTTCAGAAGCACTAAGGCTCTTCTTTTCACCAAAGTGCCTGACTAGAAGTTCAGAGTGCGTAAGATTTGCAAATACACCTGACTAACTTGACTGCTGTACAAAATTCTCCCATTAAAAGGGTGCATTTTCAAAAATCTATAGGACATTATAGGCGAAATCTTAAATCTTCTTTATTTGATGTCAAGGACAGCTTTGTGACTGACTTCATCTTGGCCAAGATTTCACCCAGTGTGTTTTAAAAGAATCTCTGTAAATCTGCCAATTAACAGCACAATAAATGTCTGACAGGAAAAAAAATAAATAAAAAAAGAAGAAACCCCAGAAAATAGTCTCCAAGGAATACTTCTCTATGAACTCTTACAATTAGAATTGAATAATAATAATAATAATAATAATGGTTCTTATAATCTTTTCTCCCCATGCAAAGCCAGGCAATAATTTCATTTATTAAAATTCTTATTTATTGTCATACTTATGAGAGTTCAATGTAGGATCATATTCTGGAACTGCTAATTAGTTTCTCATGATGTTTACTCCCCCTGATGATATACAGCAGCTCCCACTTTATATGCTTGTTTTTCTAAGTTAACATTTTTATCTCAAAATGTTAGCTCACATAAAACAGCAACATTCCATTAGACTTGTTTAAAAAAAATATTTCACCTCATCATAGGATAAAACTATAAAACATAGGATAAAAATGGGATGATATTAATCAAACACAAAATAATCAAAAATCATGAAAGTGATTTCTTTTCTATAATTCAGAACAGAAAAGCTAATTCTTGTAAACTGAATTAGCCATTCCCTGATTTTATCTAACAGTGAATTTTCACTGCTGAGTTATCAAAACTTTCAAACAAGAGAAATACACTAAGTCTCCTAAGCATCACATTATAAATAGTCATGTTCTACCTCCACATTTCTCCTTGTGACTTCATTCCTAGGCAGCACTGAAGAAGCAGCTACAGTCACATGGTCTCAAGGTCATGCTATTTTAATTTACAGAATTATCACTGATAAATTATGCGGAAACAATGATAATGGTCTCATTAACCTTGTTCCAGCACACTAAAGGTGTTTTATAATTAAAAAGAGAACAAAGTTATAAAAACATATAACGATTTTATTTCCCAGCTTCTTCTCTCCTACACACTGCTGTAAAGTACTGCTGGGCAATAGTATTTTGTTACTGTGAGTAACAGCGATGTCTGTTGACTGTGTTTTTCAACAGAGTGCAGAGATTAGACTGAATTACACTGAAGGAGGAGTCAGGTGAAAAATATACACAACTTTGACCTTTTTTTAAAATAGGAAGCTGGATCCAACAGGCCTCTCCGTTTGGCAAACTAAAGGATGCTGGAGCATAAGAAAGATCATTCCAACCAGGAAGTCTCTCTCAGCCCAAGAATCTATGCAGAACTGCGATTTCCAAGCACACAGTCATCTGACCAGTGCTTTGAGGACTCACATCAAAAGTGTAGTGTATTAACACATTGAGGTAAAGCTCCTAATCTATGTGGAATCTAGAATTCAACCTCTATGTCTCATTCAAGAAAGTTACAGTAATCCATGGACTAAAAGCCTGACTAATGTCCTTAATTCATGTATGACAGATATCTTTATTAAGGGTACACACATAATGAATCACTAGTGATTGCTTTGACTTAAAAAGAAATATTTGAAAAACAGTGAAGAAGTGGGATAGAGACTGTCTCATGTTTTACATGAAAGTAGCCTAAAACTGGCATTAGTGTAAAGAAGTATCTATAAAGCATTTCTGCAAAGAAAAAGTAAGAATTTAAATAACTTAGCAAACAATGTACCCTTGTCTTCCTGACACTTCCTGACACTTCCACTGCTGCTTCTTTTGAATACATTCACAGTAAAAGCACTCACACAGAGCAGTTTTCCTGGAGTTCAGGTGCCCACAAATGACACTATATTGCAAGACAGAATACATTACAGTCCCTTCTGATCTTTACTTATCTCATAAACTATTATGTCTCTTGAATTTTTTAAATAACAAGATATGAACTACAACATATTACACAACTTACCCAAAAGTACAAATGGAAAACTCCTAGATCATATCTTTATCTAGAGATTTGACCTTATGTAGATAACTGAATATATGATAAAATACATTCTTGAGGCCTGAATGAAAGTCAGATTCTTTCTCCTGGTTCTGCCAGGTTGGATAAACTGATAATTGGCATCTCTTTCAAGCATTCAGAAGTACTACAAATGTCATATTAAACAATAAACCACCAAATAAAATGAGGACATTAAAATACAAATTATACTAAATGTCGAAGGAATTCTCCTCCGTGTCCTCTGGGCAAAGGCCCAGCCATATCCTTAGCCATCGTTAGAGTATAAACATCTCTGATGCATGGTATCAAAAATCTTCCCACCACAGAAATCCCCTAGTCCTTAATGGCTGAGCTTAGTGAATGGCTGAAATGCTTACTTYAACATTATACACAGAGCCACTGCACCATCCATGTCTGAGTATCACCTATAAACTTGGCTCCGGGAGGAGCTTACAGCTTCTGTGCTTCAGGCGTGCTGCTGTGAAGCAGAAACCAGCATTCACTTACACTCCCCCCAACTCAGTGTAGTTTAAAGGGAAAGAAACAGTTAAACAGAACCTATGGCATCTCTTTTCGAGTCACATTTCTGGAAACCTATTAACTTATTAAAGCACTTTCAAAATAAATAAGAGAAACGGAGGAGAGAGGCAAAAGTAGACGGTTCCCTCCTAAAAGTTTCTCCCTGCCTCTTGCCTCCACTCTGCGAAATGCCCCCGCCGCAGGATGAGGCGATGGCTTTCACCGGGGATCCGACGAATGACTCCGGCGCTCCCAACACTCCAGCTGCAGCCGCCCTGCTGGCGGCGGGGCCCCGACCAGCGCACGGGCCCGCCTCGCGCCTCAACGGCCGCGCCTCAACGGCCGCTCCCCAACGGCCGCTCCCCAACGGCCGCTCGGCTCAGCAGCCCTCGCGGGCGGCCC